>NC_091484.1:54080910-54232425 GCF_947461875.1 Haliaeetus albicilla | reverse complement strand
TATGTGCACCCCAGAGGAGTCTTGGTTATTCAAACTATCTACCTTTCAGTGTACAACTGCTAAATCAGTTTAACTGTATATCTGGGGCTCAGCAATAGCATTTTTGATTACTCCATGTAAACTTACTATGGTAACTGCTCAAAAAAAGCTTTCCAAATACAACAACAAAGACAGATCAGAATGGACTGAACCATCAGCTAACAAAGCATATGGTCTACCACCACATTTTAAAGAACTGGCTACAGTAATTTTTTTTTTTAAGTGATCTGCCTCAAAAGTATAGCATGTTGGTATTTCCAGTTAACTTCAACAAATAATGAACTGTTTTATTAATTTCTGCACTCCTTGAACTGGCAATCTGTCATGTCCGTTCTGATATATAGGACTTATAACACACTGACTCACCAAATTTTTAGCTTACGCAGATTTTGTCATCCTGGGCTTAGAAAACTTCTAAAAGAAACACTTAAATGTTCTTTTTTTGTCCCTCTAGAATTCTTCACTTGAGGAAACAGAATTCTTGAATAGGAATACCTCCTACTCAGTTAATTATATTATCTGTAGGTACATGGAAATAGTCTACAAATGAAGCATACTCTTGTTTTTGAAGACTTGGATTAAAGGTCATAATCTAACTTGGCATTTCTGTAAAGATAGATTCTTTCTGCATTTTCCATTTTTTTTTGTTTCAGAAGAATCTCGATGTACGTATAATTTTCCTTTGTGTTCTATCTGCACTTTGCTTGAATGATGTTCAAAATTGTTCTTCTGGAAACGTGGATAATAGGTAACAGAACTACATTTTTTGCCTCCCTACATGCGCCAACATCTGGAAAAATTATATTTTTATGGTGCTTCCATTTAATGCCTCTGTGAGCTCAGAATGTTACTATTATTCTCTGTCACATAGGTGAGCCCCATTTTACCATGATGGTTCCTCATGCAGCAAAAACTTTTAGAATTCACCTCCTGCCTAGTCCAGTAGACTTTTCCAAGGCCCTTTAGGCTGGATCATTACTAAGTATAACCACATACTGCTTTTTGGCTGCATAAAAAAAGATCCTCCAATACAAACCCCAAATCAAATCACTTTTTGACTCTTTTCCTTCCACAATTCCAAATAGTCACAAATTATTCTGTCATAAATCTGTAATCAGATTTTCCTGGAGCTCCACTCACATTTGAGAAATATGTTTATTTTCATGAGCTTCCCTAACTTAATTTTTTTTAAGCTTTTCTCAGATTTCTCTCTCCTTGTTTCTTTTGGTGCTTTTATATTTAGTTCTCCTCTTTCAGCTTAGCAACTTGATTTTGGAAATATTAATGCAAACGCTTAATTCATTATTGTAAATAGTCTCAATGACTTCAGTCAAACTGTTAAAATTAAATGTGTCCAGGCTTGTAGGATTTTCTGGATTAATGGTACCTTCATAAATATTTCTTTTCAAAGGGAGCAAGTACAGGGTGATATTCTTTGTTTAAGAAAAATAATTTTAGCTTACATTAATATTTCTAGCCCTGCAGAGAAGACATCAACAGCTTGGAAGATACTTGTTACAGAAAGCAAAATTGAAATTCTAAAGGATCATTTTATAACTGTTGGACAATCAGGGAAAATCATAGGAATTAAAGAATGCATTTGAAAAATACTGCAAAACTTGTCACATGAATTGCTACTAAATTATCCACCCCATAGCAAACCTATATTTAGGTTTGAGCACTCATCAAATAATTTTAATAAGCTAAAATCATGAGGACAATGCTATTCAATTCTGATGCAACAAATTGAGCTGAAAGATGAGAACTATTCTGGTCTCTCTCATTTGTGTCTTACTGCTAGACAAGCTCAAAACCATTCCCAAACAATCACTGCCTTTTTAACTGTAGCATACCTTCAACTTTTCAGAGGTGAAAGAGTTGCACAGGGTATAGTTGGACCAAGTTCGGTTGCTTTCAGGATGGCGGAACCAGTTTCCAGTTTCATCACAGTATTTTGAAGCCCTCTCTGACAATAAATTGCAAGAATAGTTATTTTAGCATATGCATATTACATATTTAAAAAAAAACATAAAAAAAGAATTTCTATGTTTGGAAATAAAATGCCTGTGTAACAAAATCCAAAGGATTTTCAACTTATGCAATTAATATACATTTGTCTGTTTTGGTTTTTTTTCCTCAGAGATTTATCTGATGGTATACTTGTTTATCTGTTTCTTTTTGTCTTGAATGAATACAGCAGAGAATATATACCCAGCCTTCATTCAGATGCAGTTATTTATGTGTTAATAATTTATTTAAGGAGGCTGTTGAAAGCTGGTTTTGGAAGAGAAAGTGTCCTGGTTTTGGCTGGGATAGAGTTGATTGTCTTCCTAGTAGCTGGTACAGTGCTATGTTTTGAGTTCAGTATGTGAAGAATGTTGATAACACTGATGTTTTCAGTTGTTGCTAAGTAGTGTTTAGTCTGAAGTCAAGGATTTTTCAGCTTCTCATGGCCAAGCAGCAAGAAGGCTGGAGGGGCACAAGAAGTTGGGAGGGGACACAGCCAGGGCACCTGACCCAAACTGGCCAACGGTGTATTCCATACCATGGGACGTCACATCCAGTATATAAACTGGGGGGGGCTGGGGGCAGGGGAATTGCTGCTCAGAGATAAACTGGGCGTCAATCAGCGGGTGGTGAGCAATCGCACTGTGCATCATTTGTATATTGCAATCCTTTTATTATTACCGTTGTCATTTTATTAGTGTTATCATTATCATCATCAGTTTCTTCTTTTCTGTTCTCTTAAACCGTTCTTATCTCAACCCAGGAGTTTTACTTCTTTTCCCAATTTTCTCCCCCATCCCACCGGGTGGGGGGGAGTGAGTGAGCAGTTGCGTGGTGCTTAGCTTCTGGCTGGGGTAAAACCATGACAGAAAGTAACGTTAGGCCCTGACGCCGAACCTGACAGAAGTGTGCGCAGGCAGGCAAACACAGTGATGTCTGCATATCGTTAGTTCTTGTCCCAACCTGCATTATTGATGTTGGAACATGAATGTGCCCACTGGCTAGCATGCAAATCTAACTTTTTGTTTTCAAACCTGACACTCACTAGGACGTGCTGGTAGCCATACACAGATGCTAGCAGACTGAATCTTGCAGCAGGCTTTCAGGTATCAAGGGAAATAATTAGTTAAAAATGCTGTGTAGAGAAAGGGCAGCAAGCAGTGTATGAAACAGAGCCTGGGTGCTGGAGATGATGACAGCCCCAACACCAGCCATGTGCTTATGCAGAGGGATGGAAGAGTCCTGCCCAGTCTGTGTGCCAGCTAAATCCTGCCAGGGGTGAGCAGGAGCACTGCTCCTTTTCCTCTGAGGCTGCAAAGCATGCAGGCACTGGGAGAAGCAGCCTTGCAAACATTTTGGCACAGGTCCCAAGTGTCCAGTTTAATTTGAAATGGCTGCAGAGCTCTCTGTTTAAATAATCTGATGTGTGTTTGGCCTCTCCACGTGTGTCTCTGGTGCTGGTTCCTGCACCACAGGAGGCTCTGGCATCCTTCCCGAAAGCCCTGCCATATGGATTGCTCTCCAGGCTCATGCTCCTTCCTGTGCGTCCTTTTACTGTGGCAGGGGGATGGTCAGGGCTTTAGCACTGTACAGCTCTAAGGGATGCCTGGAGCCACAGATGTGTGCTGTGCCTGTGTCCTCCCAGCCACGCTCACATTTCTGCCTGGGAAACCCTGGATGCTGAGGCGCAGACAGTCACTTCTAATCACTTGTCAAGTTTTGGACTAGTTCCTTTGGCCTTCCCTCAGACATTAGCCAAATGGGAGTCACTGGAAAGTTTGCCCGAGTAACAAAGGCAGGACAAGATCAGAAACTTAAATTATTTGATGTTTTCTTAAATAGTGACACAGTTGTTTATTTATGAAAAACAGACGTTTTCAAGTCTGACTTTTAATATAGTCTAAAAAGCCTATCTTGACTTCCCTTTGCCTATTCTAGCTTTATAATTTTATGGGCTTTATACAGAGATTAACAGCATTTCTGGTCAATACACTTTTACAGAGCCAATTACCATTTAAACATACACATTTTCACATTTTGTGTTCAACATTTGCATTTATTTTTCTTAATCAGCTCTGATGATTAATGAGTCTATTCATTTGGAATATTCATATTCCCTCTATACACCCTAAGGAAAGCAATCGATCATACTGGCAAGGTAAGGATTGTACAGACTAAGCTATCCTCCTCTGACTAGAAATACACTTTATATAGTGCCATTGCAAAAAAAAAAAAAAAAAAAAAAAAAAGACAATCCTCCAGAACAGAGCATACTTTTGAAAATACTATGAGTTTCAAATCATTGTTTTGGTGGACTTGTTGAAAATCAATACGTGCATCAACAACACCAAGAGGAAAAGTACATGTTATCTCAGCCTTGCATTGCTGAAGCTTGGAGATAATCTCAGACCGCCTGTGTAGCAACGTTCCCATTGTACTTGTTGCCAGATATTATCTAAAGCTGGAAAAAGTTTTCAGTCATAGATAAAAGATTAATGGTTACGCTACCACGGAACACAGTGTACAAACATTGTACCTACTATCCCATACACTCTGCAAAGTACACGGCTTTTGTTACTATGCTATAGAGTATAATGGTAATACCATCTATCATCTCTGTACTTTAGTACCTAGGTAGGCACTCTGCCCAAGTTTAATGTGGACTCTGTAAGTTAGAGACAAACCTGTTGCCTCATACTTTTTCTTGAAGCCAGACAGGCACAACTGATCCTAGTCTGGAAGCGGCTATGTCCCACAGATTTCTTGCTGTGACGTTGTCAGAATATGGGACTGGGCGATAAGCCTCGCTCCCGTCCATCCCAGTGACTCAAACAGGTCAAACATCTTTTCTAAATCTATGATTTTATACAGAAATAAAGTTGTGAGTCTGTAAGCCAGCCACTGTTCTACTGCAAGTTATTCTCCAGTGGGCCAGCAGCAGGTGTGGGATTATGAACCTGGGCACGTGTTGGTTTTTATGCTAACCAGAAGAATCTAGTAAGCTCTGAAGAATGTAAGGTAAGGCAATTCCAGCAAAGCACAATGGAAGTGTGTGCTTTAAGACTGTTCAAATACTATGTGAACACTAATTTTTTAGGCTCTGTCTGTACCCTATCAGCTTGGATAGGGCACCACGTGGGCATCACGTTATTCAAAGTGGAGGAAAAGTGACATTGCATGGGATTCGTCTCATCTGACTTTAGCAACCTCAGAGTTATGCAACTCATAGGCAGTTGTGCAGGCTATCTGTAGTTAGCTTAGAAAGACAGACACTTCAAGAGCTGTCTGGGAAAATAGGGTAAGAGAAATCTTGTGCATGAGGGCAGTTTCATGGGAGTAGTGAAGTGTCTAAAAAGAGTAATGAGTGGTAATGTTTTTGCGTGTGGTATTGCTTGTGCTACGAATAGTGTTTTATGTATCATATTTTCATAAAACCAACTCAGTCATTTATATGTAACAGTTATCTTCACTTAATAATTCTGGAACAAACAGGATAGCTCTATCAATCATTTTTTTTACAATTAGACCAACTCTATAGCTAGCAGATGTTAAAAGAGTCAACACCATTTTTTTAATTTATTGTTGAGTTACAAGCTGGAAGTAGAAAGAAGTTTTTCCTCTGTTGCAGTGCGTGCTCAGCACATACCAGACATTGGATTCTTTGCCATTGTTTGGACAGACCTGTGTAGTACTTAGTTTTGCAGATGAGGGAATAGCTGATGTAGCACATGTGATTCACATCCTCAATAAAATATTCTTGAAGAAAATTTTTCAAAACCAAAAAAATCATCTGATATAATGCAATGGAGACCCTAGAAAACTTTCAGTTCCAGTGTCCTGGTAAGTGAAGTTATCACTATTATCAGAATGTCTCAGTCAGCAGAACTGGAATCTGTATAATAAAGTCATATTGTGCACTGTGGGGATAAGAATTGATTTTTAAAATACAGCTGTCAAGCTTACTAAGAAGCAGGACAGAAACATACAGAAGGGTAGGAGGAAAAGAAGCAGCTGGACAAAGTGATCAGGTCTGTTTTATTTATCACTGTCTAAATGATACCACTTCAAGATGGGAAAATAGGACCAGCAGAAATTCAGAGCTGGCTTTTTTAGGCAGAGTCAGGAAAATTGTGTTTGTGGCAGCAAGAGAAGGGCTCTCCCAGGCTTCTCCCTGGTCTTCCCTAGGCTGCTCAGGGTGCCCCAGCAAGTCCCTGGGGCTCCTGCCCACAGAGGGTGCTGCTCCTTACCTGCCCTGAGCGCAGGCATGTCGCCCTGCTGAGCCCCAGTGCTGGGTGGGAAGGAGCACAGGATGGACTGGGCATGCAGGAGGGGAGGCCACGGTTAGGCAGGTTCTTGCATTAGGGGATGCCTGAGGAAGTGGCCTCCCTGCCTGCCAGGAGCCAGGGGGTGGAAGGAGCCGCAGCTGCTGCTGCGACCCAGAAGGTCTCTCTCCATCTCTGGTTTGTGGAAGGCCATGGTTTCTCATCTGCAATGACTGCTCTTGTCAGCTTGGCAACCTACTCAGCTGAACACTCTGAGCATTTTGCCAGCTGTGAGAAGGGTGTGCCTCTGTCCCCCAAATCCAGTCCCTTGTGGTCACAGGCATCACAGCTGATAAATGCAAAAGGGTCTGCAAGAGCTATTCAATCTGTACCCCCTTTTCCTGCATGCAGCATTTATCCTTATTTCTCTAATAGTCCTCTATTTTCTAAGAAAGACAAAGCAATTCAGAGACTGCAGTATGGCACAAGAAGAGAGCTGCAGAGAATACAAATACCGCAGTGCCTCTGTCCCCTCCGCCACCATGATCCACACTCCAGAGCAAGGGGACCTCCCTGCCTTTAGTCAGTGTCAGAGCAGGAAGGCAAGACTGTACTTCCACGTTCCTCAGTTGTGAGAGGTAACAACACATTAATCATCATCTGAGCTAATTGTTTATGGATACATATGGATCTGTTTCCAAATTGCACTTCTAGAAACTTTGCTCTTGGAGCCACATGAAGAGCTATGAGTAACTGGTTTACAAAATGGAACGAAAGGCAGAAGCCCAACAAAGTGGAGAACTGAGTTGAGTTTTGATAAATGCAGCCTTGGATCACAAAGTTGGGCTGGGCTTGCTCTCTGCTGGGGTGGCTACTGCTCTTAACCACTGCTCTTTGCCAGAGAGGAAAGGGAGCGAAAGTGAAACGAAAAGGTATGGCTGCCACAGCGCAGCTTGCACATTCAGCTCCATTGCTATGTGACTGCACCACGTCCATCCTGACTGAACGCACTGTGCAGGGAGAGTGCGGTGGGTAATATAACTCTCCCCTGCCACAAACCCAACAGCCTATGGATGGCACAGGACAATGTGCTGCTCCTCCTGCTGCCCCTAGTAAATTTGCCTTGCTAGAAGGCCATTACATCCACAATAGATTTCCCTTAATTATCAGCAAGAATATTACCAGCATGAAATACATACTATATTCCTATCAAATTCAATTCCTAGCAATTTCAGTGTGACCTGGAACCATTTCAAAGGGATTACACCAAAAATTAACCTGGATAAAATAGGAATATAAAATATAATTCAAGAGAAACTGTGCATGTTGCCTGAATAGGGGAGTATAAAACTCAGCCCTGCTCAGAGCTTCTCAGTCAGGAGTAGATGAGACAATTTATTTCCTGCTGTCACTGGAGTTAAAGCAGTAGGTCTTGGTATGTTTTACAGACGAATTGATTTGGGTTTATGCATTATCACATTGCACATGGTGGTCATTGTGAGAAAGAAATTGCTACAAGAGACAAGAGCTGTTTATTGAAAAGACAAAGTTGTCACAGCTTGTAGAGAGCGGGTTCTGTTTGTCTGTTAGCTTTAAGATACTAATTTCCTTTCACAGGACAGAGCTTCCTCAGGTGGGGAAAGAAGTGTGGGAAGCCCTAGCTAACTGAACAGACTAGATTATCGCAGTTGTCCTTCTTTCTTTCAGAACACAGATTCCTTTCTAGTAAGAACTGATGTAAGTTCAGTGAGATAAGTGGGACTACATTTGGTAGTTAGTTATGAAGTTGTCAGAGAGAAAATGAACAGAGCACTGAGCATGTTCTCCATCATTTTGCTTCTGGGTCCTTTTCTCCAGAATATGATTTCACCTTATTTACTGTCTAACATACTCTAGCAATTTCTTCTTGGCATCGATGCTGAATGTTGTTGAGTGTTCAGATATAGAGAGCTGGTATACAGCACCCACAGGTGCCGATGGGAGGAGGATCCGATCCTATGCTACCAGATAACATTTCACTTTTCCAGTTACAAATGACATACGTATCAAAGCACAAAAAGCAAGCTGAATGACATCATTTTATTGCAGGACTCAAAGCTATGCATGGCCTCAAATGAAAGTAACTTAGCCATCAGTGAGCTGATACATAGTGGTTTTGCAGATCTCAGTGCAGCCCACAGCGGCACAGCATGAAATCCTTGTTTCAGAAGTCCGTGGAGTTACTTGTATGCCTAAAATACATGCTGAGGTGGTTTGATATCAGAGAGACTTAATGGGAAGGAAATCTGACAGGCACTGTAGTTTTCATCTTCTAAAATCATGGTTCTTAGGATGAATTTTCTGTTTCTCATCAGAAAATCTAGCTGTATTTTGTTTAACAGGCATAAGTAACCGAAGGAAATAATGACTTGTGGCACAAAACCTGACAGACTTCTCAGGATGGCTGAACCTGTGCTTTTGGCCACCTGTCAGTGGCAGCCACTACCATTAGCAGTTGAAAGACTTCTAGTCACCCCCACGATTTCTTGTCTCCCTCCTACATTATTAAGTCCCTGTGTGACAATCAGCCACCTGTAAAGCAAAGGCTGGCTACCTGCTGGTTTGATGCTGCAGATGTAATATGTGCTGGTGTATCGGTTTTGTGTGGCAAGGTTTTGGTAGTGGGGGGGGTTACAGGGGTCGCTTCTGTAAGAAGCTGCTGGAAGCTTCCCCTGTGTTCGAGAGAAAGCGAGCTCATACCAGCCAGCTCTGAGACGGACCCGCCGCCGGCCAAGGCCGAGCCAATCAGTGATAGTGGTAACGCCTCTGTGATAACATTTTTAAGAAGGGAAAAAAGTTGGTACAGTGAGAAACAGCCGCCAGAGAGAGGAGTGAGAACATGTAAGAGAAACAACCCTTCGGACACCAAGGTCAGTGAAGAAGGAGGGGGAGGAGATGCTCCAGGCGCCGGAGCAGAGATTCCCTTGCAGCCTGTGGTGAAGACCATGGTGAGGCAGGCTGTCCCCCTGCAGCCCAGGGAGGTCCACGGTGGAGCAGATATCCACCTGCAGCCCGGGGAGGACCCCACGCCGGAGCAGGTGGGTTCCCGAAGGAGGCTGTGACCCCATGGGAAGCTCACGCTGGAGCAGGCTCCTGGCAGGACCTGCGGATCTGTGGAGAGAGGAGCCCACGGAGCAGGTTTTCTGGCAGGACTTGTGACCCTGTGGGGGACCCACGCTGGAGCAGTGTGCTCCTGAAGGACTGCACCCCATGGAAGGGACCCATGCTGGAGCAGTTCGTGAAGAACTGCAGCCCGTGGGAATGGCCCACGTTGGAGAAGTTCGTGGAGGACTGTCTCCCATGGGTGGGACCCCACGCTGGAGCAGGGGAAAAATGTGATGAGCCCTCCCCTGAGGAGGGTTGAAGTGGCAGAAAATAACGTGTGATGACCGTAAACCCCATTCCCCGTCCCCCTGCGCCGCTGGGGGGGCTTGGTGGAGAAATCCGGGAGTGAAGTTGTGCCTGTGAAGAAGGGAGGGGTGGAGGGAAGGTGTTCTGAGATTTGGTTTTATTTCTCATTACCTTACTCTGGTTGATTTGTAATAAATTGAGCTAATTTTCCCAAGCTGAGTCTGTTTTGCCTGTGATGGTAATTAGTGAATGATCTCTCCTGTCCTTATCTCGACCCGCAAGCTTTTTGTTATATTTCTCTCTCCCCTGTCCAGTTGAGGATGGAGGAGTGATAGAACGGCTTTGGTGGGCACCTGGCGTGCAGCCAGGGTCAACCCATCACAGCTGGGTTACTCAACAGCTACTCTAGGAAAGCGGCTCTGACTCAACCAGGAGATGCTGAGCTGCTACCGAGCCTGGGAAACAGTGTTGGCTGACCAGGATGCAGGCAAAGAAGTTGGCAAGGAGAAGAGAGATGTGCCAGGGGAAAATACGGAGTCCCGAAGGTATTGTTCCTAAACGGAACAGCAGAGAGGACAGTAGGAAATTAATTATTGGAGCTGGCTTTGCCTTCTATGGCTGTGTACAGAGAACATGAATACTAAAAAATTCCCCAATCTGCAAGTTTTAAAGTGTGGCAGAAAGAGTAACCACAGTACGCACACACTGTGGGCCAGACTCTGCAGCATACATCTGTACCTTAAGGAGTGGTTTGCAATCAGTTGTACAAGCCACAGACCTTGGCGTTAATAAGCATTAAAAGTGGAGTGAAGTGCTTCTCCATGGAGAGCTTCAAGTGCTACTTTGAATAGTGGTGTTGTAGCAGAGCAATTAGTTCAGAACAAGTCACTGGAGGCAAGCAAGCAAGTGGAAAAGCTGGGAATTAGTGGCTTGGGAATGAGTAGGAGAACGGCTCTGTAATCATCCCCATGCACTGAAGAATGAGGACCATGAGTCGTGGGGAAACACCTGTGATCACAGGGCTGCCCAACAGCTACTTTTGCAGGTGTAAGCTGAGCTGCGCATGGAGTATACATAAACTAGGACTGTTAGTGCCACTATTTTTATTTTCTATGAAAACCATGGAAGCAGGGAAAGCAGAAGCCTTGTAGTAAATTTTCCTATTCATCAAAGAGGCTGCTGCCACATGGGCAGGATATCATGAACAAAATGGGGGTGGAAGCGGAAGGTACCGACCTCATCCAAGAGGCACCTCCAACATGCATGTAGGAAAAGGCTTGTGCAACCTCAGGATCCAGAACCTCAAGCTCTCTCCTGAACGTGGACACTTCTGTCTGGGAACTGAACCAAATTTGGCCAATTCTTTGAAAATGTTCTTCTGGCATCTTTTGTGCAAAGAGCCTGATGGTTGAAGCACTTGTCCACAGAGAGGGAGACCTAGGTCAAAGGCACCCCTCCAGCTGAGGGTCTCAGCTCCTCAGCCTGTCTCCCCCAAGGTGCTCCAATGATTAGCCACAAGTGTGGCCCTTCAAGACTCCTCCTTGAAATCTATGACACTGTACAGAAAAAAGGTCAAGACTAAGTGTGTCAGAAAGGAAAAAAGGTCGCAAAAGGCAGGACTTTGTGATTTGGTGCCTGTTGTCTGTCTCAGGGATGTAAACTGCTATAAAGGTTTGTGGGGTAGGGCTCAGGGTACTCCCACAAGACATGGACAGTCACACTGCCATGTGAGCTCACTTTCCAGGCACACAAATCCTTCAATCCATCCTGTCAATGCCTGCTTCCATTGGAAAGGGAGAGGTTCCTCTATCAAAGTTGGGATGCAGGTTTGAACCCCCTCAGACTGGGGCTGATACTGGAAGTTTCCCAGTTGCTGGGTGAATTCTCTAATTGTGGATACCTTGATTTGTAAAGAACAGAAATATCGATCAATCTGGCTGCTACTGCAAATGGGATTCAGCAAAATGCATACTGGGTCTGATCCAACCTAGAAACTCCTCTGTTTCTGAATAGGCAACAAGCTCAACAAAATCAACAGTTTTAGCTAATGGTACTGGGTAATTTATTCACAGCTATGCAATAGTCTGTTTGCTTACCTTTCAGTTGGGCACACACATATTGGTTTAACCTTGTTGAAAATTTTTAGATTTATATACCCTCCCCCCCAAATGTTTAGTTTCATAGTTGTTAATTGCAATCGGTACACTGCGTCTATGCTGGATTTAGCGCGCTGTGGCATCAAGCACTGCCTACAAGCAACATGTAGTGTGGAACACACAACTGTGCATTTCTTCAAACAATACCCTTTGTGGACTTATACTTGCGTCTAATATTTCTTCATATCTATTTAGCAGTATTTCTGTCCTTGATCTTTCCTTTCATTTGTCCTTTAAAATGTTCTTGAATTGCTTCTTCATCTGCGTGGCTGCTAATATTTGTATGAAGAATTCAATGAACAACTGAAACTTGGCGATGGAAAGAACATTATTTCTGGTCATTTTCTTCAATAAAATGTTATTTTCCAATAAAAACTGAACAAAGAACATGCTGATACATATTTCATGCACATAAGCATTTTCTCTTCATTATAAAAAATTAGTATGAGGTGCTAAAAATGTTTTGATATTATAACTAAGTAGTTAATATTTTCATAAACTAGGTTGCATAAATCCATGGGTTATACTTATATAAATACACATAAAATATTTTACAATATTTTAAATTAAGCAACACATTTTAATTTCAGCCAAACTCTCTAAGATTTCACAATGCTTCAAAAATGCCACTGGAAACATGCTTCCATTCAGTGGCATTAATGTTCTGAAGACTTCTTTCAAAAGACAAGATGATAAAAAGAAATATGTACCAGTTGGATCAAAGTCTGGAAAATAATCCGGACAATTCTGAGCAGTGATTCTTCCAGCAGGCGTGTCGTCCCAGCACAACCAGCCATCCCACGTTCGGTTGCAGAACAGACCTGGACATTTAACAGGAATGCAGGTGTTAATTCAACACACAGTCACTCCTGAACCCACTCTGTTCTAGCCTCTCAAGGAATATTGCCATCAGCAGAAAATCATGTTTTCTTTTTGCAGTAAAAGCCCTTGTTATTGCGACACTTTGAGTGGCATTCAGGTGCTACAAGGTACTTTTTTTTGCTGACATGATGTTAGTGGTGTTCATTTTGCTGGAAAATAATGTTTTAAAGCCTGTTGAACTAAAATTTGAATGGAGGGTCTGATCGTGCAAATTCCTTTTTTTGATCCTCCTTCCATCCTTGGCCATAAGTGTGTACACTAGTGGTACCTAAAGACCTTATAGACATCCACTTTTCATTTCAACTTCTGCTGCTCAGCAGGTCTGAAAATCAAGTCTTTGAAATGTAAAGGTAGAAAGGGCTTGCAGGGATGTCCCAGCTAAAAGCAACATTTGCAGAGACACTTTCCTGTCTTTAAGGTTGTTGCGTTGCTCAACGCTAGAGATCAGTGACATAGCTACAGATGCAGTGAAGCAGGTGCAAGACCAATCTGTAACAGGCAAACTCTGCCTGCTGATGCCCGGGTAGGCATGCTGTGATCCTCTCCTCATCATGCCCTTTCTGGGAAGGTAGCACTGTCGAGGTTGTGTCCCCTGCAAGGACTGTTCCCAGCCCCAGAAACGATGGCCATAGTAGGGAGGCAGAACACAGCTCATTCTTGATTCCCATTACAGAGGTGTTACATACTATGGGCCACAGAAACTGCATTATAAGACTGCTTGCTATAACGCGATTTTCTGACTCATTGTGGATTTATTCAGGTAACACATTAAAAACTGCCCTATACTTCTTAGTTATTTTCCATTTAAAATCAGTTTGTGTTGGGGAAAAGGTATTTATCATCATGACCATCAGGTTAAAGGAAATACAGTGAGAAGATACATCTTGCCTTTTTTGCTGTGGTCCCAAGGGAGTTTCAGAATTGCTGCTATGACCATGTAGGTTGTTTTTGAAAGAATCATATGGAAGGCACCTAATAACCATTGAAAGTTAATAAAACATGGGCAGCTAATTGCTTCTGGTGCTTTTGAAACTATCCACAGATAAGCTTTCTTACTGAAGCAAGAAAGCTGTAAAAAGACATCTGAATTGTTCAAATTTGCATCAATAACTGTTTTTAAGTCAAAATAGTTGTGGATTAAAAATTGAAAGCATAAAATGTTACAAATGAATTTTTTCCAGATCAGATGTCTAGCAAAAAAGATATTTTTTAAACACTTTTCTTCATTAGCTAAGATTTTATGCACAGCTATTTTTCCATTGTCAAGTTGAATGTGTTAATGCTACTTGTTCACCTAATTAACCAACCATCATATCAGCAGTTTGTTATCTTTCCTTCAGGCATTCTCATGTTCTTCTCTAGCTTTGAGATGTATCTGAAAGACTTTTAGGAATCTATTTGTAATATCAAAGAAAAAGAAGAGTAGAAAATATTTGCAACTTGAACTTGTATCTGAAAGATACTGCAGAATGGGGTTGGTAGGAATTTCTAGCTTTAAATCCTTTGCCTTGCCTGATAAAGAAAAAAAATCACTGATGTTGATCTATACATTGGGGAATGTATCATTTGTGGTAAGTAACAGGATATATATGCACAGATACATCCATAAATATATACATGTGCACACACACATATAGATCTACACACACATACATACATATGTTTTTTAAGTCCTGCAGGAAGTAAAAAAATGTAAGTAATAAAGCAGAAGAGGAAGACTTGAGCACCATACTGTTGTATCACCAGCTAAAAATATTACTTTTTTGGATGGACAGGAAGTGCGGGAGTGTTGCGTTGTCCCGGAGGGATGGTCAGGTGTTCCCATGTGCCTGAGCTCCTCATTTTGTTATTTCTTTGGGATTGAAGCTAATCAACTCTACCTTGAAATGGGCAAGATAAGTGAGTGTACATGGTCTGTTACTTTGGCTCTGCTGACACATGGCTACTTGTATTGCTGCCACAGCTCACCTGTATTATACCATCTCTCTGGCTCCTGAGTGTGAGATACTCTGCAGTTCATTGACATCAGCTTTGAGCCCCAGGATTATGAAGGATTTAAACTACCTTTGTGCCAGTCTACCAATAGGCTCCATCAGGGACTGCAGCAATACCAGGGAAAAATTAGACACATCTCGGCTGGCTCTGTGAAGTTGTACCAGACACTGGGCTTTCCTGGGAACTTCGATATTAGACTCCACTACTGTTTGTGCTGAAAATGCATACCCAGTATACCCCTTCAGTTCATGTGTTGGGCTTTTCCTCTCAGGAGACATGCCTACGGTTGTCCTTTGCATTAAAGGAATTTCCCACCTCATCCCATCCTCCTTTCAAATTTGCAGCCAAGAGACTTAGACCCTTGCTCCCTTCCAACCCTGTATGAAGTGTAAATGTTGGAGGGCTGGTGACGATGCTGTAATTCAGTTGAAAAAGCAACTTCAGTAGTGTTGGCATAATTTCTTAGTCACCCATTATCTTCATTCTGGTTTATAAATAAATTCAGTGCATTTTGCTATGAACATAACAGTCCCCAATGGCATCACTTAAATCCAGCTGCCAGTCAAAGCAGTGCAGGAACTGCTGTGCTGTGTCTGATGGCTGCGGGTCTGCCACTGCTGTCCTCCTGGGACAACGCTGCCCTTGAGAACACTACCAGGAATTCATATGTCATGAGACATTCGAATTCCCAGCTCATGCCAGTTGCAGCCCTTTGCAACTAACCACATGAGCAAGGTGCAAAAGAAAGGTTAATCCAGCAGAACTATCAATGCATGCAAAAATTACAAATTTATAGAGCTGGAGACTAAGACTGATCTGAGCAGACAGTAAGTTATCTCCCCCTCAAGCCCAGCAAGTAAAGGCTTGTTTATGTCTGAAACATGATGCTTTCTATCCCATAACCCTGTTTAAATACTTGTGGGTTTTCCCCATTATTGGCCTGAATGAAAACCTATTTGAAGCAATGGGAATCTCTATATTCATTCAAAAACATTTCTGCATCAAGACCTGAGTATCTTAACATCTAATTCTTTGAGTCTTACAGAGCCCAATAAAATCTTTATGGTAAAGAGCTATAGAAATGTCTGTGTTCTTGTATTACAAAAAATCCCACATTATCTCCATCCCATCTATTACGTTGGGGCTTTTTAATCATGATTTTTTAATATATTTTCTCTTCAAACTATGCCCTCAGTATCTCTGCTCTTTACTTGTATAAATCCCCACAATGCCTCCCATATTTTTTTCTCTAACCTCCTCCTAACTTCTTCCATATTTTCTGTGAGAAAAAGTGACCGGAACGCTCAGTCCCAACCAGAAATGCTGCTTCATTTATATTGTGCTATTGTAGCACCATTATTATTTGCCATTTCCTTTTTCATTAATCTTAATATGTGCCTCGTATTCAATAAAGATGTATCCACAGTGCTTTATAAACCTCTTTTTGCTAGTGTCACTGCTGAATATGGAATACCTGGCATATCTGTGCTGGTACAGAGCATGGCAGCTATCAGTCAATAGAAGAATGACAGGAAAACAAAACAGTGAGTGAAGCAAGCAGAATGGCATTTATATTTAAGAGATCACTGTTCACAATCAGGTCTTTGTGTGAGCTTGCTGAAAGGTTCTGGAGAATGCCATTCCCTAAGCAAGAACAAGAGATATTCAAGCAGCAAAGCACTGAGCCAGAAATGTAGATGACAGGGGTACCATCTGCACGGTGAGGAAGAGCTGTTCAGCTTAAGAGGATGCGAAGTTAGTGTGAATTTGACCACTGCTTACAGGAAGGAAACTGCACCCCGAGGAAAACTATGGGTTAGTATGCAGAAGAAAATATTTATAGTGATATAAGCAAGAGTGGCAATACACAAACAGACCTTTTTTTAAACCTTTTTACCTTTTTTCTTATACGGAGGAGCTCTGTTCATCCTCTCATAGCATTTGAACTGTGAATCTATTATCTTCTGTCGTATGACTGAATTTTCAGTTACTACAGGCTCTAATGTAGGATCAGTATAATTTACAGTAGCAGAAAGACTTGGAACCGTTCTCTGTACAGAAAGGAAAAAGTGTTAGTACAAGTGAATAAACCAGGAGGATAAAATAAAAAAGTGAGGATCAGAAATCTCTATTACAAATGCTTCAGAGGCCTTTTATTTGCACATGTGTTTAGCATTATGATAGGCCTTATACTGCTTGCAAAGTAAATGCTAAATTTTAGTTTACCTCACTATAGACTCAGGATTTTAACCAAGCCCTTTTTCTTGGCAAAACAGAGGACCATTAAATACTTGAAAAAGTCTTAAAAATCTTTTCATTTAGCTTAGCGATCTGCAAAAAAATTCTGTATCTGCCCAAAGTTACACCCATGTATTTCTGCTCACTTGTGCCGATTTCCCTCCAGACCACTCACACAAAATACCTCAATGCCACAGCCACAAAACTGATTATTTCATGTTTTATGTCACCTGCTTTGTGTTCCTTCAACTGTTAAGGTCATAGAAACACAGAGCAGAGAGTTTAAACCTCACTACCTTGCCTTAACTCCTAGTGAAGTATCTAAGCGGTGTCCCTAAATTTGAGAGTCTGAATAGCAAGGTCCTCTTTGACTGAGTGCCATCTTCTGACTTCTCCCACTCTGAGCTGCCTGCAGGGCAAAGGGAAGGATCACTGCCTCTGGAAGGCAAAAATCTCAGGGAGAGAGGTCAGTTATCTTTTTTCCCCATCCCTCCCTCCCTCCCTCCCTCCCTCTATCCATCCTTCTGTTGCACAGCCCAGGTCTGTGAGCCAGGGTGGAAATGAGAGTGCATAGCTTTAGTTAATTCTGTTCTGCCTTAATCCTGTATCAGGACACTTCTCTGCGTGAAGGTGATAGGAAAGCGTTACTTCCTCTGCTTCCCCAAGCAAAAGCAATGCTGCTGTGGAACTTCCCTTGTATGACCCTCTATTTTTCCCTATACAAAATCATACTAAAGCCATCACAAACACATACAGAGTAATTTACAGGCGGCTTCAAAACTTAGGACTCTCATAAACACACAAACTCGATGTTTTTAGCAGCAAATACTAGCACACAGATCTTTAAGCAGGCATTTGTAGTTATTCAAACTGAAGACATGACAGGTTTGAAAGTTCAAATATCAGCTTACTTCTTACATTTTTTTCCCATTTTTGATTGAACATCACAAGCAATTATATCTCATTAATACATAACTTTTTATCCCATTTGCACAACTAAAACCCCTTGGTAAAATACACAGGAAAACAACAGGATGTTGTTTGACTTAGTTGGGAAAAAAAAAAGTGCATCATTACTTTATCCCAATACTTCTGTGCCAAACCATCTGAGTTTAATATTTTTGTACTCTTATACCTAATACATTATTTTTTCTTAATTTAATCTAATCTCCTTTGATTGATAGAAACATTTTCATTTTCAACTGGATACAGCTACTATCTGAAGACTGGAGGACAGTGAAGGCAATTTATCTTGTTGCACTTAAACAGGTACTTGAAATAAAATGGGAGGAATAAGAAGGAAGATATTTTCTGGCAGAAACAATTTTATATACATTTTGAAACAATTTTAAATAAATTTTATGTGTATGTATACACACACACACACACAAATGTGTAATTGGGCAGTGAAGTCATTCGGAACATTTCATCTGGCCATCCAAGTGAAAATTTAAGCATCTAGAAAGCCAGAACGGCAAATACAGAAGCAAAGCCACACATCACAGATCCCCCACTTATGAAAAGATTACAGGGAGTAGCTGGAGTCCATGAGGATCATTTTAAAACTAACCAAGCAATATCCTAAATCCAGCATGTAGTGTAGGAAAGGGCAGATGAGTTTCTTCAGACACCCTCAGGTCTGTCTTAGCCCTTTGTGTCCATGTATCGCCACAGGCTTCAGTACTTCTCTGAAGTGATTCATAGGTACTCCATGCTTATTTTTTCCATTCTTATTTTGAATAATACCCCAGTTCCAAGCTGTTTGCATTCAAGAGAGGAATAATGGTATTGCCAAAGAAAGCTAGGGGGACTTCCATGGCATCACCTGTGTTCTCGAGGATTCCTCTGTTACTTTGGGCCAGTTTGGGAACACACCCATGTTTTGAAAGCATAACCATCTGATTACGCTCAGAAAACATCACCAGTTTTCCTTGCCCTGAAACAATGCTTTTATTTTATTTTTGTTTTCTTCTAGGAAGGCAATGATCTGTTCTTCACATACGTTTGACCAAACAAGAACAAAATCTTTTCACACTGACAGAGACCAGAAAGACTGGTGTTGCTGGCCATAAATACTGTTGCAGTTTCATTTGCTTTATCTGTACAGAATAAATCACCACACAGATATGAAACAGTTGGCAAATGCCAGCTACAAAGATAGAAACTGTAGAAATTGTTCAGTGCTTCAGAACATCTTTCCCCTATTCTAGCTTTTCTTGGAGCCTCTTTTATACACCATTTTTAAAACAACAGACCATTCCCAGAAGATTGCACAGTATAGAAACTTATAAGCTGAAATCAAAAGTAAGATATAGCATCAGAAAAGGAATCCTCTATTCGCATCTTTTAACTGGCAAAGATGTAACGGTTTGTAACTAGAGATGATGATTTTGGGGGGTAAGATACAATTCAGAGACCAAAGACACCTTACTCTTAAAGGTCATTTTCATAACTTGCTGTGTGTAAGGGACTAATGCAATTCCTGAAGAAGTCAGCTCTTGTTGGGTACAGCTTAATGAGAATATTTTAATACTTGGAGGCAGAGAGTACCTGTGGTGGTGGATAGGATAAATGTCTTGGATTGTGCACAAAACTATTTACAGTGCTCAACCATGTAACCAGGAGGACTGCCCGTTCTACTGCTTCTGTGCAAGGCAATCATGGCCCAGCTGAAATTGCCAGCAAAATTTCTATTGCCCACCAGAAATTCATTCAGAGAGATTAAAAATATGGATAAGACTGTGTCACTAAAGCTCAATGGAAATTACTTCATCATTGGAAATCACATAATGGCCTACAGTAAATCTAAAGCAAGTTTGGATAAAAACTGGAATAATGATATTAGATTACAGCTGCCTCTTAAATTATCTATTTTTTTTTTCTTTTTACCAAACACAAAGACTCATTTTTTCAAAGTTAGTCGCACAAAAAAATTTCCAGGCACTTCTGATGTAATCAAATAGCTTGTGTGTGAAATCAAATTAAGGGGTTATATGTAGGTGCGTTACTAGTATTGTTCATCTGTGATATGACCTTTAAATGTACTCTTCCCTTTGATTGCTATTACTCATTTCTGTTTGCCTCAATTTGAAAAGCTGGCTGTGGAAGTTTGAACAATATTTTCTTCTACCTTAAAATCAGATGACCATTTCAGCAGACTAATGAAAAATTAATTTGGTGGCTTGCTGGGGGTTGAGCAGTCACACCTCTGTTTGCAATTTTGGTGGTTTCTACTGCGCGTAGGAGAATCACACGTCCACCACTACTGCAGGACTCAGAGCCTAAAGCCTGACCTCCCCGAAGTCAGTTCAGTGGGCTGATGATCCAGCCTTATATTCCTGGGGCTCAGACAAAAATCTTGGTACAGTTTGTGATGTCAGATATTATTATTTATTTTAGTCTTCTTGTGCTCCTTACTGTGGGGGTTGGGAAAGAGCAAATGGGACAGAAAGAAATCTCTGGGTCGTTATTCTCTTATCAGAAGTAGCAGGAGCTTGGGCATGGCTGCACAGGGGGAAAGCTTAGTGTGTATCATGCTAATGGGAGAGGCTGGGAATGTCCCACGAGTCTCTATGTGTCTGTGTGTGTGTGCTCTCATGAAATTAATGATTAGGAATCACCTCTGCTACTATGTTTTAATGATTATAGCTAGGTATTTTAGGAATTAAGTTTTAAAACACATGTTTTCACCATAAAAAAGCCAAGACCTGGTTACTACCTAAGGTATTGAAAAAATTGTGAATGTTCAGAGTCCATTACTGCACATTAAAAACCCTTCCCATCCATCCATCAGTTACTTCAGATGGAAATATAAATGATGTTAGATACAATAAAGGAATGCCTCATTCATTTATAAATATCTTTATTAAAAAGAAAGAAATAATTCACAACTTAATAATCAGGATGTGTTCATAGCCTGAAAATGATTGGTATGATTTCTTCAGAAGAAAACTGTTTAAGTGATGTCCCATGCAGCAGTTTAGCAGCCGTACATATGATGTCACTCCTAAAAGTCCAAGTAAATGACGTCATACATACGACCACCAAGCCACCACGTGACAAACGACTGTTATAAGAAAATGAGTTATCATTACAAAGAGAAAAACAGGCTGCTGGGAATGCCGAAGTTCACTTTATACCTAGAATTAATAAAGGAATCTAGAGAAAACAATTTGGCTTCATTATTAAACTATATCAAAAAGACCAAATAGTGCCCCAGTTTCTGTAAGACAGACACCTGCTATTAACCTGTGCAAGACTGTGCCCATTTCTGGAAGAGAGAATTCAGATAAAGCAAGCACAGAATTCCTTTTTTTTCCCCCCACAAAATATAGGACATGATGAACAAGCATCCCCAAATATTTTTCTTCCACTATCAAGGAGCTTGAAGTATACTAACTGTTGACTATACATGACATTTAGGAAAAGAAGGCATTTGTATCTTTCTTTGCTTTTGTTTTTTTCCCTCCTTCCACTAAATATGGTAATTTTGTAACGTTTATTGTTGAGATCAGTCAAAACATATTTCAAATTCTGAGTGCTCTAACTGTTTGTTACTGATTTCAATAGCTCAACCATTCATTTGGTATAATTCTTTTAAAACGGCTATGTGTAGTCACCACTTTGTAGGTCACTAAACTCCTGTCCTTCAATACATCACACCTTTGAGTGAGAGCTTAGCATGATTTAGACTGGTTGCAGAGCTGCTCTCATATGTCGATTACATTTAAACTACTTTTCACAGCTGCATGTGTTAGGACAGAAAAGAAAATGACTGTGATGCCTTAGGAAGGTCATTACTGCATGGTGCTCAGTAAACATAACAGTAATTTCTTATCCATCACAAATGTGCTAGGAAACAGCAGACAATTTCTTTGGGGAAATACCTCAATATGACATGTTTTACTTAACCATTGAATGTTAAAATTTTCCCATACTCAATTGCTGTTGAAGCAGGATGGAAATTATCTCACAGTGAGATCCCATATGATTTACATTGCAGATTTTGGCAGCTGTTTAAACAAGCATGAGATTATCAGCCACAGCAGATGAAGACAAGGCACTTGTAATGAAAAGCAACTCACAAATCTTACAATTCTTTTCTGTTGCTGCAGGATTTGCTCACGCAAGGAAGCTTTACTCCTGGAGTAGCCTGATGCAAACTGTGGGCTTAAAGGAAGGCGGCAGAATGCTTCATGAATTTTTGCTTGCAGCTCTGATTATCATCTTGCGAGAGGCCTCGTTAGGGCAATCAGCTACATAGCAACATTCTTATTTTTTAAAAAAGCAAAGATGGAGACAAAAAGTCCTGATCACCCCTGAAACTGGGTGAGTAGAACAGAATAACGCATTCCTCTCCCTCTTGCGAAACCATGAGCAGCTTGAGTGTTAAATTCTCACACTAATTCTCACCACCTTAAATTCTCAGCAGCTTGCTTTCTTGAGTTTTCCTTGTGTGAGAAGAGCTCCAGAACTTGCAAGTCCACTTCCATACAGCTTGAAGGAACCCATAGTTACAAAGGGAAATGTGCTTTTCAGAGCAACATCTTTCAGAGGCATGGACTCAGGTGATGAGACCCAGGGGGTTCTCATCATCCAAGACTGGGGAAGCCCTCAGTGCCAGACAGCAAGCTAGGCTCTGATGAAGCTGTGACAACAGGAGGAGGCTGTGACAGATCTTCAGCAGCTCTTCCTGCCCACTGAAGGGTGGGACCTGCTGTGGACCAGGTGGTGGAAGAGCTGCTGGCTAAGCAGGAAAAGGCTTGTGCTTACAGTACCTGCACAGACTCAGGTTTTAGAGACTCATGGTGAAAGCCACTGAGCTAGGCAGGTAGCAGGACCCCAGGGGGACACATGGCCACACCACCCCACTGGTGCGTATTGCACCCCCAGCTGTGAGGATCAAATGGGTACACCATGAGCGGTGCCCTCATCAGGGTGGCAAATGTTTTACTAATTGGCTTCTGGAGACTTGAACCTACTGCAGCAGCGTTGCAAACGCACACCAGTTGTGCAGTTACTGAAAATTACATTTAGGCTTTCACATAATTAATTTTCCATGTTTCATGAATGGGAATTATTCACAAGCCTTTTAGGAGCTGACACAATGTACCAGATTATGTATAGCTTAGTGATTGAGGCTTGGTAACAATTTGACAGATTTGGACTTAATGAACTTGTACAATATGTTTTTCCCTCAAAATTAATTTATTTTAAAGTACAATCTTGGTCTAATGGACCTAACTGAATAATAGTGTGGTCTTCAGCTGCAGCATCCATTCCGTCCTTACTGTGCACTTTGTGGTTGGCTCAGGACAAAATTGGAATGCGTGAGAAAAACTACTCCATCAATCCTCGTGTACAGGATAAGACCAAACTACCATTTGTAGGCACTAGATGACAATTCTTACTTGACTTAACTGTGCAGAGAATAGAACTCTCTTTTCTCAATGTCCTGCAAAATTGATTCGTCACACAGGAAAGAGACTTTTGTTTCCTTCTCCTCATTGTCTGCAGCTTGATGCCCCTGGACACACTGTGCTGACAGTCCATCTTTCTTGTGGAGAGAAATGTGCACTGAGGAGATGAACTAATTGCTCCAGTGCACAGGGGCTCATGTACTTAAGGAACAAATCTCAGTCACATTCTGTGGCTCTCAGTAATTATCAAAAACTAGAGAGCATCAGGAATAAAGTGAACTAAGAAATAATGAACAGTTAAATTTTCTAATGGAATTCTCTTTGAATTGTAGAGGACTATCTGGTGATGCATTTTTGTGCATCCAAAACCAACGGAAGCCATCAAAGAGGAAGACAATAACGAGTTAAGTTTTATTTCTAAACTAGCAACTGGAGCTTTAGTTTGGAGCAACTGGTGCTTCAGTTTTTGTTTGGCAAAGGTGAGTTATTATGGACCTGTACACAGAAGAGTAAAGTGCTATTTATTCTATGCAAAAAATTACATATGTAAGAGAGAGGGTTTCCATCAGAAGGCACCGAAACCCCTTGGCGACAAGTCTAAAGGAGACTGTGGGAAGGGGGTGTCTATGGACACCATGTAACTAGAGTCTATGACAAAACATTCAAAGAGAGATACGGGATGAATCTGAGGAAGTCTTCTGCAAAGCACTGACACTGTATGCAGGACAGAGAATGCTCCAACACTGAAACTGTGTTAGGGAATCACAGCTACCCCAAGAAAAGAAATTTCAGGTAAAAGCATGCCCTTCTCAATAGCGGTGACCACCGCAGCGGGACTGGCACCTACAGTGGGACAAATGGCATAAGCAGATTGCCTGGAGCCCAGAGGAGAAAGCAAGGACCTCAATAGATTGTGTTGCTTTGCAACAGCTTGCTGGGAGTGCAGGACACGGACAAGAGGATGACAGTAAACCATCAAAGCCATCAAAGAAGAAAGATCTGGAGGATGGTTTGTGGGATGGGTAGAGAACAGGAATGGGACATCACCCCTGTGTCACAAATCACGTTAATTACTTTATCTTCTTCAACCTCAGACAGCGGCTGACATGTAAGTCCCAGCAGCTCATGGCTCTGGGAACCAAGGTGTGATTAGAAGAACCAACAGAGTGGGAGCAGTCTTTTTGGAAGAGTCCTTATTACAGACTGCCAATAAAATGTAAAAAGTGAATGTTTTTCTACCAGCTACAGGTGGGGAAATTTTTGGAAAAATGACTGATGCCAAATATTTTTCATATTTGATCTAATGGCAGTGTTCTGGCAAGTGTCATCAAGGAAACAGAGCTTGTTCATGGCCTCCTTCTATGACCATGGCTTCTCCCTTACCAGAAGATAAATTATTCTAGGACGGGTCTAAGTAGATGACAGTATGGCCACTGCAGTGGGGAAGGAAGGAGTATAGAGATTGAAACAGTGAAAATGTAAGTAAATTTGTGCTTAAGTTATCTATTGAGATCAGAAGTTGGACAGCCCTTTGGTGCAAAGATATCTAAAAGGAAAGGGATGCAGATCTCACTGCAGTTTCTTAAAGAAGTCCTAGACCTGGAGTACTGCAGGAATGAGCACAGAACTAACGTTGCACATATGCTATCATGGGTGAGAAATTTAAAAGATTTGTGGACAACAGGGCAAGGATCAGCCCAGTCCTTCAGGGTTGACCTACAAATCCAAGCTGTAGGTCAGAGCACCTCAGATGCTTGGAAATGCTGTTGACAATTTTAGTTATCAGAATATTTACAGTCTTATCACTTGACTGGGGAATTAAAATAACTGTTCCTTCAGTCGGCATTGGCTTGTTATAGGAAGAATCACTGTTCTTTGCCAAGGCCCCTGTCAGGCTATGGAGATCAGCTGGGATTCAAACCCAGAAGGAATCTGGTCTCTGTCAGGCTGTTTTGTTAGAGACATCTCTAACCATGGGTGATTTCCCAGCCAGTGGATTGCTATGTGCATCCCTTGCAGGGCTATGTGGAACAGCCACAATAGGTCACAAATACCAGAATATTCCAACATACCTCAAGGCAGAAGACTTCTGCCAAGCACAGGGATGATTCCTCAAATCACTAACCAATTCTGGACAAATTCTTCTGAGACCAAGTTAGCAGAAATGTATTAACTTTCCTCCATTCTTTCTCCTGCTCTCCAGCTCTTCTTTGGTTGAGGGTTCTAATGCTGAACTATGAATTTATTATTTTACCAAAGCAAGGTGTTCTTTGCTGTTCTCCTGGGTTCTCCATGATCTCATTTAATTGTTTTCTTTTTCCCTCTTTCTATCCATTGTTCTCTTATTGTTGTCTACTTTCATTCCTTCCTTTTTATCCATATAAATTTAAGTGGCAAACAGCACTGGGGGCAAGTTATGCTAGGCTGAGAGAAGAGGAGGGACACAACCCAACAAACAAACCAGGGAGAGCAGTCTCTACTGTTCCCCAACGTGTGTTCTAGCCCCATTTCTACAACTTATAGCCAGAAAGGATGGGAATTGATGGAGAGATGCACACAAATGTTCCACATTCAGGTGTTGGAAGAGAAGATGAGAAGCAGAGGGGCATGAGGAGCTAACCAACAAAACAAAAGAAGAGTAAGAATCAAAGCTTTCTTCAGGAACACAGAGATAAACAGTTAGTTGGGGAATAAGGTGGCATCCAGCATGCAAGTTACTCATACCACACCAAGGTAGAGAGGTGCTTGTTCCCAGTAGCATCATTCAGACATATTCTCACCATTCTGTAACTGAGGCTCTGGGCAGTATTCTCATTTCTGACTACATGTAATGTCTATGATTTTATGATAATTGCTAATAATTTGAGGTTTCACAAGTAGAGATTGGAGAAAGCATTCAACTTACATGAGAGGTATTTAGGTAGAAATGAATTTACTACATGTTTAGAACACCAGTTACTCAGCCATGTTGCATACATCGAAATAACTGTAATATTGATATTAAACAGTTGAAAATAGCATTTGAACTGAATAACTAAACTTTATACTGTTATTTTCCATTTCAGTTGCTTTCCTAATAGCAGAGTAACTATAAACAGTGAGAAACCACAATTACTTAAGTCAGTCTGTCTCACACAACAAAGTTAAGGAAGTTTTCAAACACGTTAAGTTTCCATGTCACTTATATGTTGCAGCCTGTAAAATGGAGAAATGAAAAATCACATGCATTACCTTCTTCAGACTGCCAGTTCTGTCTCACCAAGAAACAATGGTTTCAAGTTCAAACTTTTATGCAATATCTTATTTAGAAACTTTATTAACCTTATTTTGAAATTTATCGGTAAGGGAACTCATTCCTTCACCTGCGCAGTATAACAAATATAACAGTACTCATTTTTCTGAACATCGCAAGTTTAAATTTGGCATGTGTCATGAGCAGTTCAGTTTTCTCATACTTACAATTAGAAAGATGATCAGTAGTAAGAAGCAACCGTGGGTTGTTTTTTTCATTGTGGAGTCTTCCTGGAGAGACACGTCGTAGCTGACCCTTCTGGGAATTAAAGAACAAAAACAAAAGCAGCATTAGACTTTACCTGTTAAGATGAAATCCTTGTCTTTGTGTACGAGCATCTTTTCAGACTTAAAGTGGACTCCCTGTGTGTGTGTGTGTGTGTGTGTGTCCAGCCCTGCATGTGCTCATGTTTGATTTCACTGGAGGCCAGTATGCTTTTAATGTGGCCTCCTCTGTAGATCTCTAGTGGTGAATTCAGCTGATGTGGGGTACAGCTCCATGTTACTACATCACCAGCAGCAGAATTGGGTTAAGCTCTGTGTCTTTGCCAGCTGAGGCTACCCTGGTTGTCCTGATTCAGCTGCTTCTAACCTTCACGGCTGCAGACCTATGAAGAATCTGGGTATTTTAAAAATGACCTAAAACCCCCAGAAAGATCTGGTTCACAGATAAGCATAATGGCAGCTCAAAAAGCATATTTACGGGGCTAGAGAAAGCCAGAGGTTGGGTAACACCCAGCTAGGTGAACAAGCAAGTGTGGCAGGAAAAGAGAGACACTGGGAACCAGACTGTGGAATTGCATGCTCCCTAATGCAGCTAGCTTGGCCAGGCTGCGGATGCACACATGGCAGTGTAACCCTCTGGCTGTCGAGAACGACTGCTTCAGCCGCACAAAGTACAGCAGAGGGAGAGCATGGACACGAGTCCACAGGCTGGGAGGGAACTGGATTGGCAGCTTTTTGGTTTTCTTTTTTTTTCCTAAATCAACACCCATCTGGCCTTTCTGGGAAAAATATGAAGGGGCCGCCATGTATCATCATATTGCTTCACAGTTTTGGGAGTTCAAGCAAGCAAAGCTCTTTGCATTAACATGTCATTTTTAGTTTTATAAAAATGGAACTTCTGCATTAGAGTGAGAAACATGGCTTTCATCAAGACACGGTGCATTCTGATGTCTCATGGACCACTAGTGGTGCATGGGCTGAGCAACATGCCTATAGATCACCTGCAGCCACAGTAAGACAGTGAGCACTCACACAACTTTATTTTTCAGACAGCTTAAAAACTAGGAGTGAGGTGTTTTCTACCTGGGCAAAAAATCCTGTAAGCACCCTACATATCTGAAACCCAGAAATTTAATGGGAAAAGGCACACAGACTTGGATGCTTAGTCTACTTGACATGTAGCAAGCAACACAACCACTTGTGTAACATTTATCTCTGGAACAGCACTGTAACAGCTTTTCTCATCTTGAAATGGTCTCAAGGTCACCCATTTTCAGAGGGAAAGGAAAATATGAGATCAGTTGTAACTGTCCTCATCTAAACTAGAAATATGTAATCTCAAAATGTAATAAAGGTGTGGCACTTCCACTTTAGTGTAGCACACGTGGATGTAAATCTCCTACAAGATCCCAATGGGAGCATTGCAGTTCTGTGTCACTGAGATTACATAAAACACAAAGTGATGGAAAAGGGGGTTCAGAGGATTTGCCTCTAATAAGAAGTAGCCTTATTACTGTCTGAGCCTTGCCAGAACCATTCTGGTGAGCCAGAGGTAATGGGGCAGGCAAATGACACAGAAATAATATGTAATTACGCTGTCAGCCACATAGTTGTATTTGATCAGCAATGGTAGACAACTCAACTGAAGCAAAAATTGGACAGCTAGATCAGAGGAAAATGCCTGGAACTGTCTGCATCTTCTCCAGACTATTCACTGCAGCGTGTATTGGTTCAAAACTGCCAAAAAGATTCACGAAGATATAAACAATGCATCTTGGTCAGCTGTGCAATGAGCAGATATACAAGCACGAATATGGTATACATACAGTTACACACTGTACTGTAAAGTGTTCTGTAGTGCGGTGTAGAGCCAGTCTGGTAGGTGCCTCTATTTTTCTTGCTAGCCTCATTACTTCTGCTGCATCTATAGGGATTTGGTGAAAAGCAGGCAAAGGAAGGACTTTGCCTTACAAACTGTTGACAGTTTTAAAATACACATCACTTTTCACAAATGGCACACAATATTGTGGCCTAGAAAGCATAAGCAAAATCAATAGCAACTGAAGTTACCTGCAAAACATCTACTTTTCCTGTATTTTGTGCTGGGAGTGCTTGCAGCACTAAGTTGGGTTATAGCTGTAGCTGCAGGTAGATCTTACCCTCCGGAGAGTTTGTGAACATTTGTTACTATGTACTGAAAGAGCTATTTAAAATGTTTCTTGCTCCTGTCTCTCCTAATTAAAAAAAAAAAGCCATCTGTAAAATATATAACACATTATTTTCCCCTCTGTTAACTGTGATGACTGTGCCATATGATACTACATATGAGTAAATGAGTAAGAATTATTTCCCACGCTAAATCTTATATAGTCTTGATATTTCTAGTCTTCCTTCTTCTAGCCGGCTCTAACCACAGGAATGGCTGAGATGCTACATAAAATCCAGCATCTCATTTTTCTTCCTCTTTCACAGGAGTGTTTCCAGTGACACCACTTTCAACAACTGTTGAACAACAATATTTTAACAGTCCAAGTGTAAAGCCCCTGACTAAGAAGTGGCTTTTCTCTACTTTAACCATAAGAACAGCCCATAACACTACAGCACGCTTGGGTTAGCACCAGTATTGGATCAAGGATGATGATCGCATTGAAATGAAGATGTACATGAAGGTAAAAAGTGTTGGTCAATGGGCAGTGCAGAAACAACAGGGAGGCAGAAAGACTCACATAAAGGGGAGCCACAAGAGATGGACCCTGTCAGCCTCCGGATGGAGAACAGACCAGCATCTCCATGGCTCTGCCCCTGTCTCCAGTGATCCAGGTTCAGGTGTGACGTGACAGGCAAGCTGGGATGTGCAAAGCAGTACACTAGGGTGCCTTGGGTTTTGGGTCTTTTGTGCTAGAACTATCACTTTTTTACACCAACTACTGCCCACGGACAGCCTGCTTGCAGCTGAAGGGAGCCTGGTCAGACCAAAGCAGCCTCACGGAGAGCAGAGTTGCAATGGAGCTGTGCTACCAGGAACACAGGGGGAGAAATCAGAAATGAGCCTGGTCCCTAGTGCATACTCATGCTGTGACTCAAGCACACATGGGCTTTCATGACAGTACCTGTGAAAGCCATTTCTCCTTGCCTTCTGGCTGCTTATTACCACCTGATTTGTGCTACCTCCACATCCACACTATAGGGCCACACTATGAAGCAGGTGAGGAAATCAGTTTTCAGCTACACACTTAGAATAGAATACATGTTTTTTACCTTTAGAGATGGAGGAACAATAAATTCTAATCTTTCAAGCTGTTTTATGCATAGGTATTTTAGATGGCTCTTCACTGCAGATGTTTCAAGGTATGCATGACGTTTTCCTGAGATGATGCTTATTACAATAAACAACAGGAATTATAGATAATGTACTGATAGTTCTTGGGATCACTGGACCTAATGTAAGAATGATTATTATGGGGGTTTAATAAATTTACAATGACCCCAACATTTGTTTCATTTGCTGAAGTTCACAAGCAGGTTTTAGGTGCTGTCCTGATTCCTGTTTCTATACTATTTATCCTTTTTCTGTAAGTCCAACAATGTCCTTGCTTGATGTTAAGATAATATAATGTGCTTCACGCATTTCATTTTTAGAACATCCATATCTAGTGATTCATCACAAGCACATTGCTAAAGCCCAGTACTTTTCCATTATTGTATTAATTCTTCACCCTCTGTTGCTTATAATAGTTATGTATGACATCCCCGTCTGTTTTTTAACCTAGAATATTGTTCCTTCTTTCTTTGTAAATGTAGCATAGCTCATTATGTGCTAAGATATTCCTCCTGCTTCAGCTATTATAGTAATACTATTGACACCTTGAGATTAGTCCTAAAGCTCATCTGAGGATGAGCATAGCATCCTACTTAGTAATGACATCTCTTTTGGCTCTGTCCTGATTTCTGCAGCTGTAGTACTAAGCTGAACAGGGCTTCAATTACAATTACCATCGGGTTACCCAGAAGGTGGGACAACCCTCCCTGCACAGCCAGTTGCACAAGGCCAACAAGGGGAGTCAAATTTAGTCAGAAAGGAGGATATAAGGGGGAAGATTCAAAAGAGGGCAGTAGAGCAACACTTCTTTGCACAGGTCTGAAGAAATGATAAGAAAGAAAGGCTTTTTTGGAGGAAGAACTGGAAAAAACCTCTCATTTAATTATTCTGCTCTGATAATTCTGCAATGCCATCTTTCACAATAGCGCTGACATACCTTTGGAGGGAGAAATGGTTTTAACGGCACAAAACAGGACTTGTGGGGGTTGTAGCTAAGAACAGAAGTGTGATGCAAAAATACCTCTTTCTCAGTTGGTGTATTACCCCCAGAAACTTTGAAAATTCACTTACTACCTCCTTGTTTGGCTGCAAGTTCCTTACAGGGCTTCCTTTCCACTCCGTGCAGCTTTCTCGGGGTGAATAGCTGTGGACCCACCTCCAACCCCAAGGTCTCTAGGATTTCTTAACTGGTGGAGAGGCTTTCAGACCCACCTAGGGAGTGCCTTGCCACTCAGCACAGAAGGGCACCAACCCACTCTACCTGCGTTCACACTGGAGTAGGAAACACAGGGCAGAGGCACGTGGGCAAGACATAGGTAAGCCAGCAGACCTTGCTGCTGAGCATTTAGGGAATTTGGATCCAAGGAGGAGGTTGTAGGTCTGTTTGCATTACCAAATGCACAGATAGTCTGGGGGAAAGTACTAAAATTGTCCCCTCATTCCCAGCTGGACATTTTACCTCTGTGTTCCTAATTTAGGCTACTGCTTTGGGCCAGGAGTGAGCTGTACATCACACATCTATAATCCCAGGTCCTGCGCAGACCAGTATTGTAGCTATAGCCTCTTCAGGCAGAGGAAATGCCATGGGTGTGATCCCCACATGAGAAAGGAATACAGCCAGCCCCCCTATTTCCCAAGCACATGCTCTAGCCATTAGCCTGCAATGGTCTGCAAATGGTTTAACTGGCACCAGGATCTTCTGGCAACCACATTTCCAAGGGAAATGGTGAGATCTGCTCAGTTCTTCCTAATATGTCATAAAGCTGGTGGCCATCAGTCCCAGGTGGAGAGATGTGCCTCCCTACAGCCTCTAGTCAAGCGACCAGGAAGATGAGGCAAGGCAGAAGACATATCTAATGTCTTGTACTCCTGTATTCCCTATTGGTTACCTTTACACAGTTCCTTGATCTTTTGTCTAACACTCCTGAAGTTTTCATATGAAAATCTCCTGAGAAATACAGGTTCCAAATTCTTCATTTCAGGTGTCAGGCACCTGAAGGCATTGCTACATGAAAATTGCAGGCATCTAGGTCACTTCCTGGATCTTATCTCATTCCTTTTGGTAGTCTTGGAGATAATTTCACTATCAGGGAGCCAAATGCTCAGTTGTGTCATGACTTCTCAGTTGTTACTCAAGCAGATCACCATTAATTTCCATTAGCTTGCCTGGTGGAGACAGTGAACTGCATCTTGTAGAGCTGAGTGTGTGCTATGTTAACAAATTGAAACTATTAGCCATGGCAAATAGGCAATTTCAGAGCTACACAGATTAAGCGACCAAATAAATCTACTTTATCGATTCATTTGGATTACATGGGAGCTGTAGTGTTTGTTGCTTCATTTTCTCATCGAAAACTAGTCAAGAAGGGGCTATTTTACCTTAGGCTTCCCTTTAACCAAATCCTTGCCAATAAACTGGACAAAAATAGAAAGAAACAGAAAGTAGCTACAAACTTGTCTGTGTTTACTTTTATGGTAATCACAAAGTTTTGAAAAGCCCCCACGCTACCCATCTGAGCAGCCAATATGATCATACACACTATAGAGAAAACTGAAGATGGTTGTTATTAGACTGGGTAATACGACAGAGATAAGTATACTTTGAAAGAACAAAAAATACAAGAAATGTGCTTTGAATGAGAATTATTTACCTGGGACTCTAATAATATGCAAGCCAAACTACCCAGAAGGTTTTCAGAAAAGGCTGAACCTTTTTATGAAATAAAAGACAGTAAAGCATTAAAGGAGTTAGAGGAGCTGATTCCCTCCACCTGCCAGGGGCACCTGGGGTGAAGGGCCCTTGGCAGGTTTCCATTACCTAGGAGGGGAGCTGACGTAGCTAACTGAGCACTGGCACCTAGCTTCTAGGTCCCTGAAGTTAAATGAATCCCATTTGTATTATATATAGAGCTGGTTATGGTATTCTGCATCCTCTGATGGCTGTTACTGGCAGGTGATTCCTACCATGTATTAGCCAAGAAAATTACTACTTTATCAGTACTAAGGAAGCCATCCCTAATCCCTCTCTTGGCTGTTGCCCAAGGGGTTTTATGAAGTTTAAAATCTAGTAAAAGCAAAGAAAATGTCAGGAAGGGACTAGCAAAGTATTTCAGGGGATTTGTTGGTAGCCAAAGTTTGAAATACTTACAAAGACTGGACTGTGTCATTTTTTTCAAAAGCTTTAGTTGTTGCCTTTTTCAAATGTACTCTAGGAAGGTGTAAAATATGAAGTATTTTAGCCCAAAGTGTCAACAGCAGTATTTGAAGAGAGGCGTTCCAAGCACTTCTGGAGTTTACCCTCTTACAGGACTTCATGTAACTTGTTGCATGTCTCTGAAATTGGTAAAATAATTCTGTTTTACCCAGGAATAGTTGTCTGAACAATGTATACGACCATATTTTGTACTCTTAGAAATGTGCTTGGGTTTAAGCTGGACATGAAGTTACCCCAGAAAGAACCATCTTTGTTTAAAAAAAAAAGGGGGGGGGGAGAAAAAGAATACTGCAGAATTCATCTTCAAATATAAATAATAAGCATTTACTGCTGCAATAAATAACATGCTTATTGCTTTTTGGTGTACTGTGCCTCAGCCACATGTTTCCAGTCCTCCCTTGTGCTCACGTTGTAAAGACATGGCCCAGACAGTTACTGCAGCAGAAACTGAGCCCTGGAGGGCATGACTGACAAGGTTTTCTGCCTCCACAACTCTCTGAACTTACCACAGGCTCTGGTGATAAAAGGGAAGGGGAAGTGATGGCGAGTAACAACAGCACATCTGCCCTGATATATATCAGTTTAAGCTGTTGTGGAATTGAAATTAAAAGAAAATTGACTTTGGTACTTTGCGGTGAAAGAAGAAACAACACATGCAATTACACTTGTATTCGAGCCATAATACAGTACAGAGAGTAGATCACACTGCATTTCTGGAAAATGAGTTCATCCTCTTCAATCACTATTCGAAGGATACACTCTTAAAATAATCTCACTGTAACAAAACAATGATGGTTCACATAAGAATTAAGTGAGGCTCTCAGCACCCTTCAAAGTGTCGTAGAATGGTTTGGGTTGGAAGGGACCTTAAAGATCATCTAGTCCAACCCCCTGCCATGAGCAGAGACACCTTCCACTAGACGAGGTTGCTCAAAGCCCCATCTAACCTGGCCTTAAACACTTCCAGAAATGGGGCATCCACAACCTCTCTGGGCAACCTGTTCCAGTGTCTCACCACCCTCACAGTAAAGAATTTCTTCCTAATATCTTATCTAAATCTACCTTCTTTCATTTTAAAACTGTTGCTCCTTGTCCTGTCACTACAGGGCCTGGTAAAAAAGTCTTTCTCTGTCTTTCTTATAAGCCCCCTTTAAGTATTGAAAGGCCACAGTGAGGTCTCCCTTGAGTATTCCCTTCTTCAGGCTGAACAACCCCAAATCTCTCAGCCTTTCTTCATAGCTGAGGTATTCCAGCCCTTTGACCATCTTTGTGGCCCTCCTCTGGACCTGCTCAAGCAGGTCCATGTCTTTTTTGTACTGTGGACCCCAGAGCTGAATGTGGTACTCCCAGTGGGGTCTCCTGAGAGCGGAGCAGAGGGGGAGAATCAGCTCCCTCGACCTAGTGGCCGTGCTTCTTTTGATGCAGCTCAGGATACAGTTGGCATATCATATTGTTCATATCTGATGCTGAAGGCTTTATTTTTGTTTGGTTTTACAGTCAGATTTGTAATGCTAATGTTAAATACAAACCTTACATTTCTTAAGTATCACTCAAGATTTTACTAGCTCTGCTTTCAGTAACAGATAACAAGATAAAACCAGCAATATTTTAAAAAAACTTACCAAATGCCAGTAAACGTTATCATGTTAAATTCAAGTATTTTCAAGTTATAGAACAAAGAAGCAGAAAGCTGTGTAATAAAGCAGAGAAGTAAAATCTACAGCAGAGCATTCCTGATATTCTAAGAGTGCTTGAATAACGGGACTACATGAAGCAGCTTTGGCTAGTGGTCTACCATGTGATAGATGAAATCAACCACACTGCAGGAATGCCAAGCTCATCACTGAACATTCCTCAAAGCAGAACACTTCCTTGCCATTTCACTACACTGTGAAGCTGTGGTTTAGCATCTCACATAGTAGCATAGTATAATTTTAGCCTTTTAGGCACAGCTGTGAAAGGTCTTTTCAAAAGTGCTTGCAATTTTTGGAGGGCTTTGCAGCAGTGCTTGTAAAATGAGCAAGTATGCAATTATCTAATCTTGGTGACATTGCAGCTTGGATGCATCCAGAAGCTTGGGTTCAATACTACCCTGATGTAGAGCAAAGACTTCAAAGGAGTTGCATACATTTATGTCAGATTATAATCTTTTGCATAGCTTTCAAAATTAAAACAGATATTTGGAATTAAACTGTATCTGTAATTCTCTTTTTTTCAGAGACCTTATGACCTGCAAAATAATCTTTGTTGCTAACATTAATAACGGTATAATTTACAGTGAGAATTGTGAGGGCTAGAGCTAAATAAACATTGCTAAATAAACTGAAATATATTACACAGCTTCAGTCAAAACTCTGTGAGTTAAGGAAAAAGCCACCTCCATGATTGCCTTACGACTTTAACTGGACCGGCATCCTGACCATACTGTACATACAGCCTAGGTCTTATGTACAGTACATGCCTGTCAATGCATTTAAAAATATTCTAACAAGTATTTGAGTTCAGTGGAACAAGAATATAATGACAAGGCAGATCTGGATGGACTTTGCAAGCACAAATGAAGAGTTAGGGAGAAGCAAGAAAAACTGCAGGATACAGGTTGAATGTAAGGGCATTGCTTTTTCTAGTTCCCAAGTAATTTCTGTATCACTTTGGAAGAATCTTCATCTAATTGGATGAATGCAACCTCCTATCCCTCTTGGATCAATACTGTTTTGGATTAATACTTTTTTGATTCCATATATTAAGATTTGTGTTAAAATTTTTCTTTCAGCTGCAGCATATACTGGAAAGAAAAATAGTTATTTAATATTTATTTGTGGCCAATTTTCTCTCAGTTTTCCATTCGATCCTTCCCCAGGCAAACTCCCACTGGTCCTTTTTTTGTAACCATACATTCCTATAGATTATTTGAAGCAAGTGAATATTTTATGGGATGGGAAAAAACCCAAGAAAAATATTATACTTTCTTATTATGTCACTGTTTTTATATAAATCATATAAAGTGTGAAAAATCCTGTGAGTGGATTGTTATAAATCAAATGCACATGACACACATTTAAAGCATTTTTTTCCCCATTTGGCAGCAGAATAACCCATGCTACAGCTGGATGTAGGTTTCATTTCTGCCCTGACAAAAATGAGCCTGTGTTGAAACACTAATACTTTTTTCTTGAGTCTGGTTCTAATTTTATAGCAGCTCTGCTAATAATGAATAGAAATCCTAATTATGATTTGAAGTCAGAATATGTCACTGTTAATCTGGAAGGGTTGTATCTAATGGGGTATTTTAAATGCCCTAATAGAGACAGACAAGCTTTGAGGCATGCAAGCCCCCTTGTGACAGTCTCTGAAGAAGGCTTTGTGTGTCTCAGGTCTTGGCTAACTCTTACATATATACCAGTTGGTCTACTTAGAGAGTTATTGTCTCTGCTGGCAAACCTTGCTTTACCTATGCTCTTAAACTACTATATCTACTGCAACACTGATATGTCTGTTACCACGTCTACACTACAATAAATAGAAAAGTGACCCAAAGCTGTCATTGTAATTTAGACTCTTTTTACAACTGATGTAATGATGAATGAAGATATAATGGTGTAATGAATGATGCAGATATAAGGAAACACAGGTAAGTCAGTAAAAACAAGATTATCTCCATCTTGGATACTGTGTTGTCCCTGCCAGGAATTACGGTAACATTACTATAAAGGGTTAGATTGAATTTAACAGTCTAAATTTCCAGTTTCAGTTAGGGCAAAATCCACACATTGCTCAGTATGGCATTACACATTCATTACAGAAGTTCAATGGGACAATTTACGTATTGTAAATTACTATAAACTGACATTTTACCAAGAGGTAGCTATTAGACACTTAAATTAAAATTCTGTGGAAGACTTCAAGACTAACATATGTGAAGACATTTACTTTCAATGATAACTAGGCAGGTGAGGTTTGTAGTGGACACACACGTGCTTAGGTTAGAATAAAGGGGGGAACGGGCCTTTGCAGAGGCCTGCAGAGAGAAGGTTAGTGTTTTCTTTATGGTTCCTCTCCTCTTCTGTAAATTAGAGTGGATTAGCAAGGAATACAGATAGGGAATGGGAATCACCTGAACAGTGAGACAAGACATTACTGGTGTAACTCACATATTCCTAGAAAATCTTATAAAAAGCCTTGGTTCTTTGTCCCAAATGTCCTTCCAGGCTTGCAGTCTTGGTTCATCCAGGTATCCCACAGGGATAGGTGGGTCCAGGTGAGACACAAGGTATTTGCAAGAAAACACGGCCTGGAGATGGCTAAATTAGATGGTGGCTGAAACATGTGCACGAGCCTTGTCAATTGAAGGGCCTGTCATTACTTGCTACCAAGATTAGCTTTGACCTTTCAGGGAAATCCGCTGCCAGCCCCCATACCATGCAAACAGCAGCTCTGGTGCCCTCTTCCTCTGCTTATAAATATTAATAAGCAGAAGAATTATCATAAACCCTTGTGGGGTTCAGAGTCTCAGCAAAGACCTCACACAGATTCTAAATACATGTAACTATCAATGGCCAATCACCTATCACAGAAGTTGTATTGGCACGGAAGTATTCAGGTCCATGGAAGAAGGCTTTATCATCTGGCAGATCAGAGGTGGACGAAATGTTCCCAAAAAAGAAAAATCATGAAGCAGGAGGAACCCAGTACAACAGCGAAACAAGTCCTTTCACTACAACCTTGCCAGCCAGGAAAAGCAGAGCACAGGCTTTGGATCTTTAGGTCTTTGACTGCATCATTCTGCTAAGATGAGCTACTATAAATAAGTTCTTGAGGAGTTAGTGAAGCTCTGCTTGTATTAAGCTGCATTTATTGAAGATCTCTTCCTGTCCTGCAGTCTGAGGACAACACTGAGAATTTGGGCTCTCTTGCAGATTACAGGCTGACACTTTGCTCTTGCTGCCCACTTTGTTGGGGGTAATCTCAGTGCTGGATCCTCCGAAGTGCCAAGGTTCTCACTGCCTTCAGCAGAAGCTGCAATACAGACACAAAGCAGCAGAACTGCCCTTCCGGGAGTCCTGGGTTTTCCTTCTTCCATTCCACATATTAAGTGGAGCTCTGAGACAGCACTGGGAAGCTAACCTATACACCTCATAAAGGAAAATGGCATAGCTTGGGAATGATTTGTTATCACCAATGTTGGCTCCTCAGAACCTGTTAAATGTAATACAGATCTTTTTATCGGCCTCTTGTCATTACTACTGTCCCATTTGCTATTACTGTGATTATTTCAAATTAATTTATCTGATTTCGCTCTCCTTTCATGTGTTTTGTACCTTGGCAGACAGCTCATGCTTAGCCTAATTTTGTGCTGGATGGGGCACTGGTGGGGAGCAGGGCCTACTCTGAAGCATCTTGTTAGCCAGGGCCGGTGAGACATGCTGTGGGTGAAGCATCGTGTGCTCTGGTTCCCACCTGCTCCATTGTTAGGACTGAAAGCCTCTGGGGCCATTGCAATTCTCAAGCAAGTCAGTCAAAGCCCATTTATGATCACTTCTAACATAATGTATTTCTTCAGGCTGCCAAAACTAACACTCAATGCTTCCTTATGCCAAGGTTTGCTTTTGGTAAAATCTTAATATACACTGGCTACAGCCTGTCTTTAGCAGGGTTTTATTTCATTGGGGCTGCTGAACTGAATTTCTGACTCCATTACCCAAGGAATTCAGAACCAACCCCAAAATGACAGCTGAAGTCACTAATGAGGACAAGCCTCCAAGTTTTGAGTCAGCTGAAAATATAGAGTCAGTTTTACTTTCCTGAGCACAGCCCAGACCCATGCAGGTGCCATGGAGCTGTTCTTCAGTTTAACCTATAGAGCTAAAACTTGGACACTTATGTAACAGCTAGGCTTAGGGTTGCCCCAAATCTTCCTACCAAATCCCGCTGCAGAGACAAAGGATAATCTGGACCACAAATGGTAAAGTTAAACAGGAAAAGAAATGCCTCCAATATAGCAGCCTATTTGTAAGGCTTTTCAAAATAAAAACCTGGAAGTAGTCTGTAATTCTCAGCAAGATTTTTCCTGTTACACCATAGGTTGCCAACTTGAGTATTTATTTCACTGGCAATGAGTAAAAGGACCTGAAACTTTAGCCTCTCTGTGCTGTTAATGACTTCAAATACCCATCCATGATCAAAAGCTTCATGTGGAAAAATAATAGATGGTCTCTTCCATAAATTACGTTGCCAGACAAAGGGCCTTCATATGGAAAGTACTTTATATAGCAGACAGAGGACAAAAGGGAAGCCTGTTTGGATAAGCACTGAGATTCAGAAAAGATTTCTAAGAGCTTTGGAAAGAAGTCAGCATAGTCTATTCAACAGCAGCTATGGCTGACCTTGCTTGACATCCTGACTGTCTTGCTGAATCCAAGCCTGTGTGCATGTGTGTGTTTGTGTGTGTGTAAGCTTCTGCAGAGCTGTATAAAATCTCAAGATGTAGGGTATTTAACACAGCCAAGCTCTTACGGGATCTGTAGAGGTTGTGTCTTGAGGTTTTTTTGCCCTTCTTTTAGTGTTGATTTGGCCTTCTAGGTGATGCAAAGAGTTCAGGCTTTTATTTGCTTATAAGCAAGTTGTAGCTTTTGCCTAAAGCTTGCTGAGTATTCATCCTGATGAAGCACTTGACCTTTCTATGAAGTATGTTTTTCAGGCACCACCAAATTAAAAAGCACCTAAAGAATGTTTTTCTCAAACAATCTAAATATTTCTAATTATGGCTGCATTTTGAATCTTCTGCACTGTACTTAGATAGCCAACTTCACCAAGGTAGTGGGAGGCCCAACTCTGTTTTATTGGAGTAAGATCTAGTTTTGCATATAATATTGTTCCCACATTGCACATATACAAGCAAAAATGCAATGTAAAAGCCACGTATTTTATTTGTGGGCCGCAAACAGCATCTGGATGGGTTTTTTCTTTATTAAAAGTATGCAGATTTAATTGTTGGGTTTTTTTATTAACTCATTTGATATCAGTATGTGCAAGATAATACCACTTTTGTAGTCTCATTCATTGATTCCATTTGAGCAGGTGTTTCAGAGCTACAAGGAAAAGCAATGCTTTAACAGAGGAAGACATCACCATAAAGCAACAAATGAGCTCAGGAGCAGGATTGGCACTGGAAAAAAAAGTTGTATGTTTGCGTAGCTCTGTAGCCTGAATCTTGTTTGGGACAGAAGGAATGGAGGGGTCTACAAAAGGAACCTTTCTGTAGAATAAGTCTTGCCAAGCTGGTATTATTTCAGCTGTGGAAAAACATCTTGACTATTCCTATGTAAGAGTACAGCTCACAGCAAAGACACAAGTAGCAGAACTTGCTTTTCCATGGCCATATGTCCTAAAATGTCTTCTTCCAGACCTTGTAGTCATAGTTCCCTTCTCTATATTTAGCACTTTCCCACTATCCTTTATCTCCTTTTCCAGCTGCATTTTTTTCCAGAAGATACTATTCCCACCTTCTTTAAGTATATTCATAATGCAGTCCTATACAGACAGCACAGAGCTCTACAGCATATGACAATGAAAAATCTGGTGTAACATTAATTTAGTCTACTGTCAGTGAATATTGTGTTAATCGCTTTCCATATTTATTTGGTAAAACACCCATGTGGAATTTATCTTGAAAGTTTACAGCATATCTAGCTGTCTGTATTATGTCTGCAAAATCCCCAGCACTTTGCTATAGAATTAGGCTAGGCTTACTGAGCTCTGGTTATACATTTCTACTCCAGGGATCACATCATGCCTAAATCATTCAAGTTTACTTCCCCTCTCAATGAATGGAGACAGGTTCAGTTGCAATCAAAGAAGAATCCCACAATCCTTTTGAAAACAGTTAAAAAGAAACAGCAAAAACACCAATGGCAAAAAAAAAAAAAAAAAAAAATCCCAAGCAAAAGAACAACTCCCCAAACCCTACTTGGGAAAGTGAGTTCTGAAAGAACCACTATAAAAAGGATTAAATGCATTCACATTGTACAGTTCTAACAGCTGCTATGCAAGGAATGACTAAGTGCATGCATCCTTCTTGGGCACTCTAGTTTAGGTACAACTCCTTCAGAAATGCCCCTCTCAGCAGGCTGCATTCAGTCACCTGCTGTACTGCCTTCATCAACATGCAATTACACATTGCAATATAGACAGAACAGCTGCTGGACACGGGAATAGTACACGTTGCTGAATACCTTTATGTATTTTTTAACTTGCCACAACTGGTATAAAATAACAACCTTTCACTTTTGGTGTTTCTTGGCCCGTCCTGAATGCCTGAAACTCCACTTTTACTCCAGTGTCATCATAAGATGGGCAGTGCTCAAAGACAGTTGGGCAAATTTATGGATTTTGCTGTTTTAGAGTGTTTTAACTATGACAATCATTACTTCATCGATCACCTGTTACATTGCTGATAGTAATGGGAGAGTATCCAAAAAATCATGCTGCTCCTATGATACAACAACAGTTGCTCTGTGAACTTTTAAGTGAAACTCTTGCCCAGTCATTCATCTATATTGAGTAATTCTACTAGATTAGGTGCTTATTTGACATTTGAGTTAAAATAATGGTCCCAAATCAAACAATGAACTGATTTTCTGAAACCAGATGTTATCTCAAAAGTTTTGACACCTATGACTGGATCATTCACTTGGTCTTTGGTCATTAGCAGCACAAACCTGGCTTTATTTTCATGAATTCTGCCAGGAAAAGTAGAAGATACATGGGAAAAAATCAGTACATAACATGAACTACAAACATTACTTTTGACATTGAAGGCAGCATAGAACACCTTAAGACAATACACTTCTTCCATTAACATAGTTCATTGCAATAGTACAGATTTTAGGGGGTTGGTATTTGGCAAAAATTACAAGGAAAAGGACAGATTGTCCACTGTGACACTCGCCTGTTGTGACCTACTTTCAAACCCAGCTAATGACAACTATAAAAATAAAGTGCCTACAACATATTTAGGTTAGCTCATCAGCTTCCATTCAGGGCAACGAGCATAATATCATTGTGTAAGAGAAGGCCATCATAGTGAAAATATTTGACAGAGCCTTTATTTATTTCATGCCACAGCAAAAAAAAAGTCTCATTGAGTACTGGAAAATCTCTGCTGGAGGTGTTTGAGATTGTTTTCCACCAATATAGCTTCCAGGTAGTGAAAATGCACATTGTTCTCCCTTGTGCTATACTCAGGCCTTGTTTGCAGGAAACACGCTCCCTTTATCTCACTGGATTTTAGCTGAGCAAAGTTACTTTCCCTTCAAGCTACACTCTCTCCTCAACCATAAAACAGAGCTGAAATACTGCTGAAAATGTCTGTGGGACATTTTTGTAATACCACAAGGGAGAGTCTACGCTCATACTTTGTGCTTTGAACATGTTTCAATAGAGAACTGAAATACTTAGATCTCTCTGGCATGCACTACACTCAATCCCTGTTTAGCACAGCATCTAAATGCAAGCCTAGCTTTAAATACCATTTTTAAATGCTATTTAACTGATTTGCTGAAATGAGGCTGTGGTGTCCACCAGCTGAAGTCATTCAGATGATGCAATGAGCTTATACCTTGGAGGTTGCGTTGTTGACCACGCAACCAGCAGTAGGAATGTGTTTGATGGACTCTGTGTTTAACAGGATTCACTGCAGAATGAGCTCACCTTCCAGTTGGGAACTTTGGTGATCTCACTGGGCAAATGCCAAGAAGACTTCAGGCAGATAGCAGTGCCTCCAGTCTTACATTTGGTTAGCAATTTTGTAACTTTTTGCAGAAGGAGGAGAGAAGACAGTCTGGTTTCCTTCAATTTTATCAAGCTGCAGCAAAACTGCCCAGTCAATTTCTACCTTGGTGAAGTAAGGTGAAATTTGTATGCCATGAGACCTTATGCACAATTTTGAAGAACTATCTTAGGAGACTGAATGTGTAAATAGAATAAAAATTATTGTTTAAGAAAAAGCTCAGAAAGTTCACTTACAGTCGGGGGCGGGGGCTAGTGCATGGTCTGCAATTGAGAATTACTGTGTACTAGAGCTCCTGGTTATATACCACATTAGGTCTGGGCTGAAGATGAAAAAATGTCACATTTCTGTCGTATACCTGAGAAGCCTTTCAGTCAGTTCCTCAGCCAGAATGAGTTTCTGTCCTGCCAGGAACCAAACAAGGTGCCCAGGAGACAGCCAGTCTTGCACAACCAAGGTTTTAAGATATCTTTTGTTAATCAATGATATATTTTGCCTCCCAGCTGAAGGACCTGCTAGCTGATGGTCAGTAGCTGGAGAGGGAGGGGAGGAATGAGAAGATTAATTTTTTGCAGGAACCAAATGCTCTTTGTTCTTTCCTAGTAACAACATAACAACGTAACTATCAGATTTTACTGGGTTTTCAAGTCAACGGGTATACACAGAATATGCAACTATCAAAGAATAAAATTATCAATTAAATATGTAATTGTACATATACATCTGACACAAAGAGCTACTGCAGTGGCTCAAACTTGCAATCTGTCTACAGGCACTATTTCTTCAGAGACCAGTGAAACACAGCTGCTCCCTTTTCCAATATAAATGAGCATTAGTTCTATTACATGCAATGAAACTTTTCCATAGTACCTTTGGTAGAAATGAGGAGTGAAATTTGAGCACTCTGGAAAATGCAGGGTATGTCCCTATTGGACTTTTCATTGAATCAGATAAAAAGCGTGTGTCACTTCATCTAGAACAAGCTCTGTAAGCTTCACAGCAAATCAAAATATCCCCAAGTTGCGGTAAAAGACAGAATTCCCCGTGTTTTACTTTATGCTCGTTGTCTCACTGGGCACCACTGAGAAGAGCCAGGCTCCATTTTTTTTTTTACTCTGTCCATCAGGTATTTATACACACTGAAAAAAATCCCCTCAGGCCTTCTCTTCTCCAAGCTCAACAGTCCCAGCTTTCTCACCCCCTCCTTGTATGAGACATGCTTCAGTCTTTTAATCATCTTCATGGCCCTCCGCTGGACTTGCTCCAATATAAACATGTCAATGGAGTTGTAGGGTGTTTTTTCCCCCCTCTATACACATCTGATGGGCTGAGGTTGAACTACGCATCTGTGAAAACACCTCTATCACCTTTGTATTCTACACTGATCAGCAGTGCATTTTGGCTGACAAACTGCAAAAGTCAGGAAAGGATTTTCACACGTAAATGATAATCTTTGGCAAGAGCTGCTTTTGCTTAATCAGAAAGATTGGGTTAAAGCCAAATAATAACACACTGGACTTCCATGGGGAAATTCAGGTGCATAAATCATGGAAGATGATGATAAGAAGACAGATGCTTGGAGCTCTTGACACGAGGTCCCAGACACTGCCACGGCTTCTGGTAACAGATACTGAACCAACTCCTTAAGCTGATGACTCAGCCAAAAAGATGCAATGCAGACTGGTATCCTGATACCGCCAATGCTCCCGTCTTCAAGAGGAATACACAGCATTAACCTGGTTTACAATGGTCATATTTCAGGAGATGTAGGCATAGTACACACGGCTGCTGTATCCTATGTTAGCTTACCGAAGTCACTGACCCCTAGTCCATCAGGCTGCGCATTTTGAGTGCTATCCCTTTCTATCTGTGCAGCCATAGACCTTCTGTGGGCAGCAGCAGCAGATTGGTAGCTGAAGGCCATCTACACCCTGAACAGTTAGGCAGGCTCCACCACATGAAGGTGCTGTGGCTTCTGATGACATCTGATCTCTCTTTCCCAAGATAATGGATGCGTATGTTGCATGTTGTTCACTGCTATTATTGGATGGGACACTTCCCTGCTTAAATTCTTTGCCCACTAAGTAATCAAAGGTGGGTTGACAGTGGTCACTTGTCTGTCTACCAGGGTGGTAGAGCTTCAGCACTATTCGGCAGGACATTTAATTAAAGGTGATCTGTTGCATATAAAATAAATCTTCTGTGTTTTGTCTTGGTATAGAAAGCGAGGTGGTGCGATCAGTGGTCCTACCTTTTCAAATGAGCTCCTAGTGAAAGCCCCCGGTATGTTAGAATGGTGCCAAAGCTCTGAACGTTAACCCTATGCAATCATATTTCATTCCCTCAGTTGTGAGGAGAGTATTAGTCCTTAACCAGGTATCATAACAAAATTAACTGTTTGATTTCATTAAAAAATTAACTGGTTTTACATTTCCTTTTTGAATTTATATCATTTAGGCCATCATTTAAGCTACAAATACCATATATACCAAGTAAATATTGACTAATACATCCTAGCTGAAAGACTAGAAAATGTTTGTTTCTATGCGATGAGATGCTGTTGATTAAAACAAAGGACATGAAGCAAAGCTTAGATGAAAATAAAGATTCATCTTGGAAGATGAGGACTTTTTCATATCTCTTGAAACAGAGTAATGATACTTGTAGCACTCGCCGCATATCAAGGTGCCACGATTAGATCACTGATCACCCCCCAGACCAGGGAAAGAGACAGATAACACACACAGTGTGAGCGCCAACTTCCGCCTTTTATTGCGCAGTCACTTCCTTTTATACTAACAAGGGTAGATGGGATTACAGACACATCATAAGGCTGCGACTAACCCTCTAACTTTCCGTGACATCGCGAGATCTTCCGAACGCCGAACCCTAAAATACTATTTTTTTATTTTTCTTTTCTGTGAAGTACAGAGGAAGACAAACACTTAGCTTAGTTCAGCTGAGGTTATTACACTCTGAACTTCTAGGCATTGCAATACAATTTGGCGCTAGGATTTGATGAAAATGACTGTGCGAAATCTTTTAGATACAGGTCCATCATGAAAATATCCAATTCTTACAGATTTAAATAAAGGCTAAGCACAAAAATGTGAAAAAAGATTTGGAGACAGTTAAAGGCTTCCATTAAAGACTAGCTTTTAAATTTTTGTCTTGTACCTGTCCTGTAACTTGTGCAATGTTCAATAATTTTTGAGTAATACATGAATGAACCTATTTATTTTTCAGATAACAGTAGCTGAATTTGATCCCTTTGAAATCAGAGGAATACATTTCCCTTTGATTTCAGTTAGTACAGGTCTTACACCTTACAGAATACTATTCCTGCATTATCAAGGCTTATTTTTTTAGTCAGGTTATGATTACATATGATATTAGTCTAGCTGTGATCAAGCAGTCCTGCATTATACTCTTGAGTAGAGACAATGCAAGCAAGATATGTAATGAATAGACTCATTTCAATGTGTGTGTTGATCCAACCAAACACTTACTAAATGCTTCAGTTAAATGTTGCTAGTTTTATTGGGACTTTATATAGTTCCTTCTCCATTTAGGGTAATTCCTTTGAAATTAATGCCATTAGAGGTATGAGACTGGTGCTCAGATTGCATATGAACTGGGGTTACCTTGTGGCACATTTGGTCAGCTGAGAGCTCTAATTCCTGTAGTCCTGCAGCGCCTACGGTTACAAGACCTGACATTTGTAGTATTTCCAAATAAGTAATTCATTCTAAAGGTGCTATTTTCCTATCAGCAATCTCATTGTATTTTGATATCTTAGTAGCATAATAGACTATTAAACACAGTAAATTAGGAACAGATTAGTACTAGATGCTAATCTCTATTAACCTTACCTATTTTCAGATGTATATTTGATCAGTCTTTTCCTTTCTGTTGTGAATATAGTTACTAAAAGGGTCTGCTTATTGTATCTTTCTACAAGGTGCATCTTATTTTAATTTATTTGTACAGCTATTGATCAGAAAGTCATCAAATTTCTCTGCTCTGGTGAGATAGTTAAGGAGTTACTGGCAGATACACAAAAGTGACTAAAAAAATATCTGCCTATTAAGGGACCTTGAAATTTTTCTAGGAAACTTCTGTTCGAATGTGTTGAAGATCTATGATGTATATCTAGTGGTGTAATTTTAACTCTCATTACTCTGCATTTGCTTTTCAGCCTTTATTATCAAAGGAAAGACAATGAAGTAATGGTATTATTTTGGACCTGTGCTGGATGCTGGATACTTAGCAATGCAGAGCTCCTTCTTAGCAGAACTCCCCAGTGCTACACCTTTATTGAACACTGAGTCCCTTTTCGAATAGTTGCAGTGACAGGTCTTTGGAAAAAATGCTTGTTTGGTAGGACTCATTTTTTGGAAGATCAGGACTGTGATCTTTCAGGCAGCAAGTCTGTTTGAACAGGAGTTATCAACCATTGCAAGATAAGTGATACTGTCAGTACTGCGTACCATAGGGTCTCACTGGGCGTTCTTGAGCCAGGATAGAGGTCAGTGGTTCAAGCAGATGTTTATAGCTATATAAGTATCTCATATGACTTTTTAATTATAGAAGTAACAGTTTTGGGCAAGATTGGCCACTTCATTTTTAACATCAGGTTCTTCAAGCTGATCTCAATTCAGGATTTTGAACATTGCATGGCAGCATTCATAACAGATGTACAGTACTATTGGCAGCTGAACTTCCGACTCTAAATTTGTGAAGGTAGAATAAAGACTGTGAGACATAAAATATCTGAATTATGGACAGTTTTCTGGGAGAAATTATTGTTCTGCTTATTTCCATATGAATCAATGTATGCACTTAACTAAACTGATTTTTAACTGAAAAATATTTTGAAGTAGATTAATTTCTGAGTGCAGTTTCAGGACTTAATTCCAGGTGGCAGTCATTAATAACATTACATTCTGCTGACTAAATAGGAATAAACACCTGGCCCATAAATTGTAAATGAAATGTAACAACTGTTGAATTACTATCAATTTTGAAGAAATATTTCTTCTGATTTAACTTTGGCCTTAGTTTGGGCTAATGGTGTCATTTAAACAAAGTCAATATTCGGTATTGATGTCGGTTAAAAGAAGTTTGGAGCAGAGAGAGGAAAAGAATGCTACTGCCAAGAGAATGGCAGGCTCCCGCAGTGAGCAAAGCTGACAAAAAGACAAACACTTTTATTCATCATAGATTTCTTACTAAAACATCCTCCCTGGTAATTGCAGTTCCTAACTGGGGCACACAACAGTGTCCACACAAACAATCATGCCTCGCTTGAATCAAATTTAATAGTGAGAGCTTGGGAGAAAGCTAACTACCCTGTTTAATTAAAAGCCTCACAGACTTTAACAAAATCTCTGTACAGACTTGTTACAACTGCACTCTGCCAGAAGTTTGTTTTCCCCCTCCAAACTCCTTCCACAGGTTGCACAAGCTGAAGTTCCAACAAAGCCCAACAGAGGCTCCAAAGCCAAAACAGAGTTTAGCTCCTGCAGTTTGCTAAAATCATGGGATAAGCTGTCTCCGGGGTTGCAAGTTTCTCATACAGTCAGCTGAGTCTATGTGAATCCTTGTATTGGGCTGCTGCTTGAAATTTTGTTTCAGAAGCCAAACTTGTGTATTGGCAGCTCACCAAAGTTTGCTATCAGACATGGAAATAACCTTTTTTATTCTGAAGAGACAGGATGAAAAACCCTGTGGATTGTGACAGTGTGATATCAAAAAGAACAGTTATGATTTCTAATGCTAGGACAAAAGATAAACTGTTTCTTTTTGCTTTCCTGGATACCAATTAAGGACTTTTTTTCACTTCACTATCTATGACTTGAATGGGACATTGCACCTTACTTCAAGATAAGTTTGTAAAAAATAATGGAAAAACTTCTCAACCAGTCTTTGGATTGAAAAAAAATTCTAAAATGGGAATGAGGTAGTACTGTCATTTCTGCCTTCAGGCTTGTTTTTTAGTGAAACTATGCAAAATTCTTACTTTCCTTTGAAAATAAAAGGATTGTTTTCATATTTGAAGTAATCCTAACAACAATTGCACTTTTAAAAAACAGCCTGGCAAAGCTGGTCAGACAGAGATATATATCTTGCTTATGTACAGTGGCCCGCCTACAGACTCTGGTCACTAAAATCATTTAAGGAATTAGATCATTGGAATTAGCATAATTATAACACTATTTAGGGACTTCCAGAGAGAAACATTTGCTTTGGGATGCATGAAAATACATCAGGCAGCTTGTGTAGTTATTATCAGAAATGCATTCTTGCAGAAAATACAGGGGACACAAGTACGCGATGTGTTCTTTGAAGTTACGAATGCTGACAGGAGTATGCCTTCTCCACCTATGGTGACGGATATTTCACAACAAGGAATATACCATTCTCTCTTTCCCCACGTATCAAGCCACACATACTCTTCTTTTACAAGCTTTTAAAATAGGCTACTGCAGTAGTATGCCATACTGCTATCACAAACAGGTACACCCAAGGAGGATAAACAGTAAGAACAGAAGTTGTAATGGGATCTGTGAACTTCTTTTTCAATTTCATGTTACTCTACACTTTTTTCCCACCTTTCTTGTTGTCTTTCAGTGTCATATAAAATCAGTATATCCTACCATTCTTGATGTAGTTAGACACAAAATGTATGAAGAGGAGACCAGAGTCTAGCTGGGCGTACTGTTTTCTGTACTCGGGACAGAGCTATGTGGGATAACTTTATGCCTCTTCAAGCACAGCAAATGTCCTTGACGAGCACTGCTGTACAATTACCAGTCAAGCATTTAATTCCCATTTGTTTTATGTCAGAATGAGGGGAAATGGTTCAGGTCTACAGTGTGTCCAACATCTACAGATTTAGAAGTTAATGTCAAGACAAGTGTAATCCCTTTTTTAAGTGTTGTTGTGGTTTCAGCCCAGCCAGTAACAAAGCACCACGCAGCCGCTCGCTCACTCCTCCCCCCCGCCACGGTGGGATGAGGAGAAAATATAAAGGCAGGCTCGTGGGTCGAGATAAGGACTGGGAGGGATCACTCAGCACTTATGGTCATGGGCAAAAGACAGGCTCAACCTGGGGAAGAAACAAAATCAATTCAATTTACTACCAATCAAAACAAAACAAGGATATTAGGAAGTAAAACCAAACCTTAGAACACCTTCTCCCCACCCCGCCCTCCTTCCCGCCTCAACTCCACTCCCGGTTCTCTCTCCCTCCTCCCCCCCGGCGGCACAGGGGGACAGGGAATGGGGGTTGCGGTCAGTTCCTCACACGCTGTCTCTGCCGCTCCTTCCTCCTCAGGGGGAGGACTCCTCACACTCTTCCCTTGCTCCAGCGTGGGGTCCCTCCCATGGGAGACAGTCCTCCACGAACTTCTCCAATGTGGGTCCTTCCCACAGGCTGCAGTTCCTCACGAACTTCCCTGGCATGGGTCCTTCCTGTGGGCTGCAGTTCTTCCCGAACTTCCCTGGTGTGGGCCCTTTCCGCAGGCCGATCTTCAGTCACAAACTGCTCCAGCGTGGCCTTTCCCACGGAGTCACAGCCATCTTCGGGGGCCTCCGCTCCCCTGCTCCCCTCCATGGGCTGGGGGGACAGCCTGCCGTCTCCCCACGGGCTGCAGGGGCATCCACCGCCTCCGCTCACCTCCTCCCCTCCTTCCTCACTGATCTCGGTATCTGCAGAGGGGTTCCTCTCACATTCCAATCCCACTACTCAATACGGTTTCCCCTTCTTAACTCTGTTCTCCCAGAGGCGCTACCACTGCCACTGATGGGCTCGGCCTGCGCCAGAGGAGGGTCCAACCTGGAGCCGGGGAAGCTTCTGGCAGCTCCTCACAGGAGCCACCCCTGCGGGCCCCTCCCCCACAACCAAAAAACCCCACGCCACACAAACACATAACAAGTGTGCAGGGACCTGAAGCAAGGTAAAACTTTGAAAGCTGAAGACCTGAACCGCAGCTTTCTGTACTCTGTGGAGAGGGGTTTAATACATCTGAAGGAGAACAGGATCTCCTTCATTACTCAGAGCCACAAGAGAGGAATTTGCAGGGTTGGGACTGAGGATGCAAATCATGTGTTACTTTCATATTCCAATAGCCTTAAAGTTTTCACAATTCTCTCTACACAAGGAAAGCAACAGGCTATTTCAGGATACTTTCGGTGATGCACTTAAGAAGACCACAAAGGTCTTGTGAAGTAAGATACCCTTTGTATACACAAGGCATGCCTTGCTAACGACTGTGCCCCTGAAGAAGAAATAAAAGACTGATCAGAAAGGAACATCCTACCACAGAAGGCACCAAAAAGTTGAATAATTGCTAATAGGCATGAAGTCAGCAAAAATCTTTGGTAACTGGAGGAAAAGTAAAGGAGGCAGGGGGAGATCACAACCACCAACTCAATTCAAGACCAAAAGACTTAACCCCTGCCACTCTCCTTGAGCATGTGCTGTAGAATAAAAGAACACTGTACCTTTAATCTGAAGCAGTGAAACTTTAACCCAATAGAAACTGTGCTAGATAAGCAACTACCAGTAATAGTTTTGGGGAAGAACTTTGGAAACTGAATATGTATAACTGAACTGTATAAATTGCTTGCCCGCTGAGGCATGAGGGGTGCTAGCTTTGTGGATTACGACCTAGCCTTCACCTTTGCACAAACATGAATGGGAATAAAATACTTCTGCTCCGTGTGTATATTGGCATTTCACACACCAGGTAAACGACCCCACTTGTGGGACAACAATAGGAATGATATTGGGGCACAGTGCTAGCTAGAGGTTTTGACTGAGGATGGAATGATGATGGATGGGAAAGGTGGTACTTTTCTGATCCATTTTTTGTGCATTTACAAAGACACCTGTTCAGAATGGGAAAAATAGAGGACAGGATACAAAGAGTTGTGAATTTTAACAATGAACCTAAAACTAAGACCACAGTACATTGAAATTATCCTTAAATAATCAGCTTTTGCTTAACTAAACATCTGTTACAAATAGCATTATTATGTTTTATGCAATGTAAGAAATTCTTGTAAGATCTGGTTTCTATCCATGTTTGGAAAAATATTCCAGCATACTCTTTAGAAGTCATTTATTTCACTAACAAATATACTAGGAAGAAAGCTGAGAGAAAAAAAGGTAAATGGTCAAATAAGCACAAACGAAGTGAGAGACACAGAAGGCTCACTTTGTTTTCTCCAAGTGGAATAAACCCAAATTTTTTAACAGTGAAATGTAGTGACTTTTTGTAGTTCAGCTGACATGCAAATTTTTATTTAGCTAATTTAGCCAAATTAACTAAAGCAGTTTAAATTTCACAGAAAAACAATCCTTATTCTATCCCTTGAAAGTACACCCAGAAGGAGAAAAATGCAAACAATATGTTCTTGAAGAGCCAGAATTAATGACGTTTTCTTTCTTAAGGACTTCATGTCCTAAGATTGATCTCAAAGTGTGAACACAGATATTTTGGATGCAGAGACATTTATTATGTCCTATGCAGATAGTCTGTCACCTAACAGAGAACTCACCCTCGCAGTTTTCTTCTCAGTCAAGAGACTCACACGACATCCATACTGGGTTTCCATCATCTACCCATCCATCTATTTGTAAGGAAATCTATTAATCTATTGACCCTTGAGATATGTCCAGTTCGGGAAAAAACAGACAAATGGATTCAAAAGTTATCAGCAGAGGACAGGGAGGTCCATATATGTACACCAAGGCAGTACCATCAGAGGAGCCTTAGTTCCCAAGAAATAAAATATTGCTTTCTCTGTTAATTATTCTCATTTTGTATACAGATGCCTTTTGACTTTTTAGACCAATTTTTTAATTGACTTATAAAAATACAATCAAAAGTGGTTATATGCCTATCTGCAAACTATTAGATGTTCACAATGGTACACATACAGCTACCCATGCTTTTAGGTAGCACTTTGTATGTAATGTGGAACCAACAGATGTATTGAGGTCCATTCACAAATGTGCTTGCAAGTAACAGGGACACTATTAGGAGGCTAATTAAAACTTCTTCCTGTTGTGCTACTCAGATGATGTGGATGGGTTTTAGTTAGGTGACTGGTGAATCTCCTGGTCTCGTTTGATTCAGTGTTCTCACAGTATTGCAAAACCTTATTTTTGTTTGGTGAGGCTGGAAAAGGCACAGGGAAAGGCCATGAAAAGAGATTGGTTTTGGGCTAATCTGAGAGGAAAGAATCCAGTTTACATTCTGCATACAGAAGTTGTGGTGCAAGTGCAGGTCAAGGCATGGATGTTAGCAAGACTCCTGCCCTTTTGGACACGAACGTGAACAAAACTAGCACAAGTTTTTCTATATGTCTCTTGTCCACATTTAACTGTTTTCCTGGAGGATGGCAACTATTGCTTCCTCTGAAATGTCTACTGCTGGTAAAAGCTGCAGACAAGCCACCAGAGTAGTGGAAACATGCATCTGAGCTAGTGCAGCAAATTCTGAATTACTAATCTTGACTACAAATTGTTTTGTCTCCTCTGGGTGGACTACATGAGAATGACTCCATTTCTAACGTGCAGTCATTCCTACTGCTGGCAAGAGAAATAACAGTCCAGATCACCTACTTTACTTTACACATGGAGAGTGGGATGCACAGCGTGAGGGGCCTCAAGGACAAGATGATAATCCAGTTCTTCTGGGGACCAGCTGATTAACTTCTCCTTTTCCTCATCTAGAAAATTTGCCTCCTGATCAGGTTTCTTGCTGCATCATGAGATGGAGAAGATTAAGGCCAGCATCTCAGGACTGTAAGTCTGTGTATGTGTAAGTTCATGCCTATACGGAATCAGCTGATCGGTGCTTCTTCCCATACCAAGTAGTCCCAGAAAAGAGCTGTATAAGGAGAATAAAGGTGCACTGCTCATGCCATGGAAGTGAATGCAAACAGTGAGGCCACACTGTGCTGCCCACCACATGGAGTGGCACCACTGCAGCTGTGGTGGGATGGAGAGCCTCTCACCCACAGGGGACCAAGAGCAAGAAAGAGAGGATTTCCTTCTGGCAACAGATCAGAGAGCTGAAGACAGTTCCTCAAAGCATTAATTTCTTATTAAGTTGTTAAACAAATCTAGTCTTTTTCTCGCTAACATTTCTTTCTAATTCATCTGTCAGAGCCCTCAAGACCACTTTGTTTATAAATATAATCATACAGTTATAAATTAGATAACTATATTTTCTGTACATCCAGGCTAAAGTGAGTCACCAGCACAGAAATCTTGCTTCTGTGGGTTTATGAAATACACTGATGTGCTTCATTCATTTTCCTGCCAGTCTATCTGTCCAATCAAGTTGCACTGTTCAGAAGCTATCACAGTTCAATGTCAAAGCCTTTTTGAACAAATCAATGCTACAACCTTTAATAAAGTACCAGTCCTGCAGTTCCACACAGAGTCTTTGCCTTGGAGACACAGGACATGAACAATTTGAAATATAACGGGACAGATCCTCATCCTTTATTGTAGATAATTGGGAGTTAATCCCATACATGGCAGAACTACCACTGCATGTAGAGATCCACTTTTTAATCTCAAGAGAAGAACAGCTAGGCTAACACCCACAATCGATAAAGTACTTGGGCCTTTAATTAAACCCTAACTATATCTAAGAATATGCATGTCCAGACTGATGAAAGTATGATGAGCCATCATCAAAAATCTTCGAGTTTAATTACAAACTCTGAAATTAATCTCTACACGGACACTGATGTTTCACAGCCTAATTCCTGCATTCCCCCTGAAGTGTTAAGAATGTTGTAATCCATTCATTGTACACCAGAGGATTTTCCTAGCCAAGAAAAGGAAATGGCTTAAATAAGTTTTTTTCCAGAATAAAAATGTAAACTGTGCTAGTTCATCATCTTGGTTACCACTACATATGTAGCTATGGTATGTATCCTATCCTAAATCCTTTTCATTCCAAATGCCTGGGAATTCACCTACTCATAAAATGATGGTAACTTTTACGTTATCCATCCTTTATTACTGTGTTGCACAAGAGACAGAGATGTAATTGGCACAGGAAGTCAGTGCATTGGTTTCATAGTAAGCAAAATCTTGGCAAATGGAATAGCCTAGCAATGTATGACAGCAATGAAATGCAATTTAGTGTCAAAAGTTGACTATCACAGCAGGCTCCATTATCTCAGCGGTAGGAAAACCTCTGTGGCAGTAATTGATTTTGGCAGAAATATGAGGGTCTAATACTACTAAGATTTTATATCCCTTGCTCTTCTAAATGTGTTTTCATTTGCTTTAATTTTTAGTGCTACCTCTGAAAGCCTACACCTCTACCTTTTGTAATGCTGATAGTGCTGGTACATCATTGCTTGGACACAAGCAGAAAAGATACATCCAAAGTCTTTCCTTCTTAAAGGAGCTGAACATAGAACTTGGAGACTTGGCTTCAGCATTTCAGTGGACCAGCAGCAGTGTCCTGACCAAGATGGGGGCGAGGGGGAAATACTCACATGCAGGGTTGCAACAAATTCCTTCTCAAGAGCAAACAAAAGATGTTGGCAGGTGTAGGGGACAGGCATTTGTCTTAAACATTTCTTGGCACAGAAGAACCCACAAGACGCCGGTTTACAGGGCAGAGCCCTGCACAGGAACTCACAGCCTGGCACAATAACTGTCAACAAGCTATGGCGCAGGCGCAATGAAAGGTTGACTGGTGGTAACGGCACTTAATGGGAGCACCCGACAACCGACAAGCCCCTAAGAACACATCCACATGCGCAGTGGACTGGAGACACCACACGATCATCGTGTGGGTACCAAAGTCTGCGTGGCAAACATGCTGTTGCCTTGATTACTTCTTGGAACCGGGCAGAGATTTTGGGACTCAAGCTGTATAAAGTGGTGCCATGAGGAGCTGGGGAGGGACCCCCCATCACCAAGACACCAACAATCAAGAGGACCAATGGGACGCTGCTGGATCCACAGGTGGTGATATCTTCTTTGTCTGTCTCTGTCTCTGTCTCTCTCTCTCTGCCCCCTCCTCTCTTTATATGGCACGGGACTTGTATGTCTAGCTGAGCTGTCCAGTTAAGTAGTTGCCATTAAGTTATCGCATCTAATCTCATGCCTTGCATTTTGTATTAATATATTGTTAAACTGGTTGGCTGTTGTTGTTTCACCTTAATTCATTCCCAGGGGGATCGCGAACTTGATCGCTGGTCCCAAAGGGAGGGAGGTCATCTTAAATGACTCCTTTCAGGCCTGGACAGCAGGTATGGTTAGTCTGAATCACTGCTGCATCCCAAAGAATTTCCTATTGTGAGATAACTGTGACAGTGTCCTTATCCAGAGATAAGTGTGCGGGTTTAACCTAATGCTTAATGAAGATGATTAATCAACATAATAAACCTGATCCTCAGTCCGAATTGTGACACTGTGACTCATGCTAAAGAGCATTTTACTTCCCAGGCAGACACATTGATTTCAGTGTCACCATTCAAGGGATAAAGATCAGCTCAGCATGAGCAAAATTAGTGGGATCTGTCCAGCATTTCTTTTGTTATGGTACTTCAGACACATCCAGAGTAATTGGATATTAGAAGGAGCACAATTCCCTTCAACAAAACCCCTTCCCAGGACTGTCCTGACATCTCTAGTGATACAAATTACAGTACTAAGTAAATAAAGAAAATCACAGTAGTAAGTAAATAAAGCTGCTGCTTCTTTTTTTTTTCTACAAAAAAGAAATAATGCTTCTGTTTTTTGTAGCTGTTATTTTCTAGTATGTAACACTCCTGAGCAATTTAACATTTACAGCACAAAGTAAGTATGCTCAAATGATTATGCTAATAAGTTTGTGCCTCATCTCTTATGAATATGATATTTATAAGAGCATGTTCTGTCCCTCTTGGCATCTTCCCTTCCCTTCTCTCTGCAAAGACACTCAAAGGATGCTTGAAGGTAAGAGATGGACCCAGGAATATTAAATGCCCCTCTGTGAATGATACTTGCAAAATCTGGTCCTTTCATGTTAATGTTCTTTTAAAAAGGGGAGTGTCAGAAACACTACCACTTCCAGGTAAGAGTCAGCTCCCGTGGAGATGGCTATATCTGAGCTATACATCTATCTTTCTTGTCATACTCAGTTGAGACAAACAGGCACCTGTAGGACATGATTCATTCACATTCTGTTTTAAATGTTTATTTTAGGGTGATACAAATTAGTACTTTTAAATGTCTGTTTCTACATAATCTATGAATTTCTCCATTGGTCACATGAACACCATCTCATGGTTTTGATGAAAATGCAAAAGAGCATCCACTGGGGAACAACAGGAACATGCACTGCAAACGTTGCCCTTGCTTGATACTTCAGGGTGCTTTAGTACATTCCAAACCAATATTTGCAATCAAATAACCATGACAACATCAAGCTAGAGTTTGTCCCAGTCAAAGACACAGTCCAAGAGAATAGCCCCAAAACCTGTCAGCTGTATGGCTAGAGATACAGTCCTGTGAGGTTATATACAATTCCTCTATTAGGCCAATAAAGACCAGTTTAGCACATCACTCTGGTGGTGTTTAATTCTACTACCTGCTATCCAAAATTGCTAACTCCTTGGACTGTGATACCATTAGTTGAATCAGAAAGAGCAAACCCTTAAGATAGGCAGCTGGGGAAGGCAAGGCATCTGACTACTGAATTTTTTTTCCTCTTAATCTGAATCATTTATCATTCTTGTGAATTTGAATGCTGCAGCTGACAGCTATGTTGAGTATGAGCTCCAGAGTGAGCAGCCTGGCTACAGCCCGTTGCTCTCCACTGCATAGCAGTGCAGCCTCAGCACCTTTCATGCTGCACAGAAGGATCATGTATCATAGAAATGTTAAGATCACTTGAATGGAGAATGATTAGGAATATCTGGGTTTGGAAGCACTGGAAGGAACAACTTCCAGGAAAAGGGTTATGGGAATGGTATGTGCTGATGGCATGTGTATTAGCAGGTCACCAAGATGCTGGCTCATTTATGTACATCTTCTCAGGGCAGCCAGCACCAAGGCAACAGAAGATAGACTGAAAGAAGGGAGATCCTAAAAAAAGGCAGTCTATAAGCAGACTAAAGCAAAGACTCAGTGCATTTACAGATGATGGTGGGAAGACAGTGAACAGAGTAGGAGCCATGAGACCCATATAAGCAGACAAAAAGCAGTGTACAAATCCTGATGATTCACACAGGTGGAACAGGATAGAGATGAAAAATCACACTGTCTATTTCTAAAAGGGACAAACAGGCCAACCCAATATTGGCAAGGGTTTCCAAGCTCAGAAGCACCCAGGAGAAGGGATGAGGATTCAACAGCTTCCATCCCTTGTCTTCCAAGCAACCGCAAGAAAGCCTGGACAGACCACCTGGGTACAATGTGGTGTCTGCGTGCTGAACAGATGACTCGGGCACACATATCTTGTGGCTTGTGAATATGTGGTACAAGAGTGTGATTGAGTAAAACTGATCTTGTTGAAAATAAAACCACCTTTCCCTCACTTGAGGTCTCACGTTGGGCTTTGCTACAACACAGTGCTGCATAATTACTTCCAACAATCATGAGAATCCATCTCTCTCAATTGCTTCAGTTAATATTTAATAACTTACAAACAGTGAGAGCTTCAGCAATGAGGACTAGCTATGACTGGCCAAGACCTATGTGTTTAGCACATCCTCAATAAAGCGTAGGCGACTTCTTGCCATTCTGCCCTGTCTGACTCAGATCAGACCATCTCCCGCGTCCCAGTCTTAGCAAAGACATGCAGCCTTTCTATCCTTTTCTGTTTGTTTGCACATCCTGAACCTGACAAACTTTTCCATAAAAGAAAATTATGTTCCTGCAGGTTTTTTATTTCAACAAATGCATTGTCCCACAAAATAATGAGGCAGAAAAAACATTTTGATACAAACAACCCACGCAACATCAGAAATAACAGAATGGCTCATTATCAGTTATGTCTGATTCAGACTAGGAATACATTTACATTCTCATGTATACATAGTTATTTAGGATACACAAAATAAATTATAGCAATTTACTATAATGCAATTTTATGAGCTTAAATCCCTCAGATGAGCTACCTGTAGATCACAGATGAAAGAAATGATTGCATTGCTTCACCAGACTCCATTGTCAAAGGGTCCAGCAATAATTTGTTTGTTGGTTACAGTAAAAATGCCCATTTCATTTTTTTAGAAAGACTCTACACCACAGAAGCTGGATTTCTATCAAAGATTTCCAATACCATTTTGAGCTATTTTGAACTGAGCTTTTATTCATTCCTTTCACCTGGCCTATTATGTTCCTAGTGGAAACAATTTCCATTACAAATCCATTTTTGGGAGTGTTGCAGGAAGGAAGCTCTAATAAACAAAGAGTAGTCCAAATTTCTCAGTATTAATTCACAAGGTTTTATTATTGCAATATTTTATAGATAATTCAAATAAATACAAAGAAATGCATGACTTGGCAACATTCTTATTTATTCTTTGCCATTTAATGATGATAAAAGTCATTGCATTGCAATTATATATTGTATACTTTGTGACAGTTTACCCTTCTGTTTCATGGATACGCCTTTTTTCAGCTACAATGCGTTAATGGACACAGTGGGATATGCAACATTGAAAACTAGGGCACAGTGGCAATGATGGCATTAAGTTTCTCAGGAAGGCCAAAATGTGCAAAGGGGTGAAAATGACAGGACCAAAGACAAGTTCAAAGACATCTTTGCATTTCTCTGGGATAAATACAGTTGGATATTGCATTGGTACAAGGAACAATTTGGAAATCTCCATTTATGAGGAACTTGTGGGGCCCATTTGGCTGGATTTGGGGTCTTTCCAGTCATTCCTAGGGCGGAAATGGCAGCTGAAGGAGCTCTAGCAGGGCCCTCATGGCACTAGCTTTCCCACAGCATGCAGAAGCTGCTACATTAATATGAGGCCAAGGTGTGTACCATAATTCCAGCAAGAAAGTTTAGTCCTACCTATCTAGGCATGGTTCACATTTTAGCTCACTGATCTCATTAAACACTATGGAAAATGCAGCAAAACTTACTACATTAATTTTTCAGGTGTGGAAGTTGAGCTCCAACATAACAGCAACATTTTGTCCTAAACTGGCATTGAGTCCAAGACGGAACTGCTGGCAAGACTGACTCCAGGACTGGTGTTTCGTTCTCATACACTTACGACCTTCTCATGACACTCTTTATTGGGGCAGCTATGTTTGGAAAGGTTTGCTAGCAATTTGCTGAGGGAACAGTTCATTACAGAGAGCTCCACTTGGAAATACGGGCTTTGGATGTGATTCTTTTTCTGGAATGTGGCACTTGAATGCTAGAAACATGCCAGTATCTGGATTTTCAAGGACTGAAAAACAAAGTTTGACAAAGAACATTCTCTTTAACAAAAAATAAAAATTTGTCCTTTCTTAGGAAACTTCCTTGCTGTTGTTCCTTTCTTGAACAAGTGGTGCCTTGTCAGAATGGATCCTTTAGCAAGCATAACAATAATGCTGAACCTAAACAGACTGGCTGAAAACACCTAAACAAATAAATCGGCATTGCTTCCTGTTGATTTCCAACTTCACCTCAGTCAGTCAACTGAGATCTCACTTGATGAAACATTAAAAATAAGCAAGCTATTTCTGTTTATATTTCATGAAATTTGGAAACCAAAACATCAAAGAAAAAATATTCTAAGACATATATCACCTTTTAGTACTGGTATTTTTACTTGAGATTCAAGTGGTGCCTCTCTGTGTTCCACAATAGATTGTGGCCAACAAACTCATGCTTCAGTCAGCCTCCATGAATAGGCAGCCTTTTCTAGATGCTCTGTTTTTATGAATAGAGTGGTTTCAAGCTCTATTTGCTGCAGATGAAGAAGATCTAAGACAGCAGAACAATGGGTCACAGTGGCTGGGCAAATAGTTGTACATAAAGATATTGGCAGCCTTCAGGTTTGCTTTCATCTCATGGTTGGCAGGTGCAAGTGCATGGCACTGAGTGTGGCACATTCTTTCAAGCACATTTATGAGACATATCTGAATATCTGAATGGTTTGTGAACAGCTCTTTTCACTCTGTCAGATCAGATTAAGAGCAAAGGTAAAGACTGTGCTGCTAACTTGTGGTAAAATAACACTGTAATAAAACAGTAGTGTCTATGTACTGTTTCCCACGTGTATGTATTGTTCTGTGGCACACTGCTTATCTCTATACTTGCATACCTATAAAATCTGAGTCACAGATAGGACTCTATAGATCCATAAATATACAGATAAGCAGTGCACCACAAACTACCACAAATGCATGGCAAACCTCATATTCTGGGTTTATGTATTTTTAACTGATGCTTGCCCTCACTGCCAAACATGTATGAACAGAAGTTTGGGTTGCTCTAACTTCAGCACAATTGCAAGGATGCCATCTTTACTCAGATATTACTCATAATCCCAGTGGGAGAGTTGTCTGTTAACTGAAGACATCTGTGGATGAATGCGCTGCAGTCAGTGCAAGGCTTGAAAGAGCAGGATTTTGCAAGACAGAGCTAGTGTGAGCCCCTGCTAGCAGGGGAGCATTCAAGACTCTGAGTCTGGAGCCATCAACAGTGTTAGTTCCTCTCTTACCACAGAGCTAGGCTCCAATACTTGGCATTCCCCCCCTATACACATAACTCATCTCAGCATTCTTCAGTGAAATCTGGTTCTGCATTCCCAGTTTTCCCCACAGATGCATGGGGAGTCATACATCACACAGGACAACACAATGTCCTTTAGGGGACCAGCTGTAAATCTCTCAAGACATGTCTCAAGAAGGACTACCCAAAACCTGGCTTACAATTAATGCCTTTCTTTCTCATTTGAATTTGTGTCATCTAGAGAATATTTGTGGGACATTTGCGGGACATTTGCTCTACACAGGTTATTGACTTAATTTCAAAGAATTATCTAATTCCTTCAATCAGTCTTTCTTCCTCACTGAGATTAGGACAGTGAAGGTTATGACAAGACAGGTGACACAATTATTTGATCATAGAGATAGGAAAGGCTTCTTGAATACCCAGAGAGAAGACAGCTTTATCAGAACTTCTACCAAGTTACTTCAAGCCTTGTCTTAGAGTCAGCAGTGCATGGTATACATGGATATTAGAAATATGCACCCACCCTTATCTCTAGGGAGCACTGCTTTTCTTTTATCCTGCTAAAATTTAATTAGGTGAAACACTAGATCAGAATCCTCTAGCATATAAACTTGGCAATACAGTTTCATCTATAATTGATTCCATCTCAGGAGAATTGCAGGAGCCCAATAAGATAAAGCAATTCTTTTCTTGCTTGCTAATAAGTGTGCATAAAGCTGAACTACCATACCAAGAATTAGTAAGCCACTTCTAACCTTCTTTCATCTTTCTTAGTCTTTATTTTTCTCTTCAAGTCCAACCTCTGCCTTTCAGAAACTTCCTTTATGTCAACAAGTTGCGAAGAGTGAAAAGCAAACACTGCTAAGTGACAGCTGTACTCCAGAGAACAGCAACATCCGTTCTGGAGTCAGCCGCTGCATTTGATGAATCGGTCAACTGTTCTCCTAGGAGCCACTGGTTCAGTCTAGCTTTGGGTATATTTATTTTGAAGTAATCAAGAGAACATATGTTATGATACTGAACAGCAGCACTTCCTGGTTAAACAGCCTGTAATAGAAAACTCTTGTACTTCACATGCCCTTGCACATGGGACTGAGCCGTGGTGTGAAGCCCACAGTCTCTGCTCGGGATGCTGCAAGACCAGGCTGCCTTGAACTTAACATCAGCAGAGTGCTTGGCTTAGACCAAGAACACCTGGCATCAGGTCTTTGTTCTGTTACCAGGAAAAATGAGAAATCAGAAATAAGTCAGTTCATTTTAATTATGGTTTGACTGAACAATAGTAAGTCCCAAGAAATACACGTATAAAAATACCGCATAATGAATTCTTGTTGGTAATGCCAATATGATTTTCATTCATTAACACTATCTCTATTCTGAGTCCTTGAAATCATAGACTAACCTGTGCCTGAACTAAGAGCCTGAAAGGTAAAAAGTCCAGTCGTATCAGTTCTGTAGGAATATGCTCAGCTTCTCCTTTTAAGATAACAAATGCTATAATGAAGCCCTATTCTAGCTTTCACATTCTGATTATTTGCAAGTAGTTATTCATAATGCCACTTTGTATTCTGACAAAGATTGTATGACAAGGGCTAAATCCTTATGTCTTTACTCAGTACTGAAGCAAATCTTAGCCAGACTTCAGTGAAATCTGCAAAGGCTGAATAGAATTTAGCCAAGAGCATTTTTAGGCCTCAAATCTGCAAGTACTTTTCTATCTATTTAATATTATGAACATGAATAGTCGTGGAGATTGCAAAAGTTAGTTGGGGTGGTTTTTTGGTTGGGTTTTTTTACTTTTTTTCTTGCTTATAAATTTAACTGGCCTATTTTAACTGAAAAAGCCTTGAGTTGCTAAGAGGACAGAAAAATAAAAGTGCTGCAGAGTATGATTATGAGAATTCAGTGCAAGCCATAAGCAGCACATAGGCTTTCTTTGATGATTTTTCTAACACAATACGTGGACTATGTTCCCTTTTTACAGAAAGTATTCAGAAAGGTGACTTCTTCTTGGTTACAGAAGAAGTGAAATACTTTCAAAAGTCTAATGTTCTGCACAGTAGAAAAAAAAAAATCCGCATATTATTCCTAAAGCACAGCTCAGATCCTACACATATGATTAAAAGTTCATCTGAGTGGTTAAACATGGCCTATATTCAGAAATTAATTTTATTCTTACTAACATTATAGTATATGAACTGTGTTTTCTGACTCATTTCAACAATTCCTCATGTAGTTCCCAGACAAAAATCAATTTAGCAGAACTAATTTATATTTCTCTGAAAGAGACAATACTAGACATTGCAGGGATAGTGAAGCAGAATAGTCCTGCAGTAGGTGTTTATCACAACTCGGACTTTTATTTTTTTCCTTTGTGAAAAAACTGGTTGGCTTTCATTTGACCAAAAGACATGACAAGTGGTCTTTCTTTTTAATTTACTACATTTAATATATTTCCTAATACAAGTATCAATTATTTCTGAATTATGGTTAATAATACTGTTTAGTTTAAATCTTTGTCACTATGATATGGTCATTTTTAATTACTATTGGTGAACTTAATTTAAAAGAAGCATGGTCTCATTTCTCTTTTCACAATATTTTCAATACAGAATTATTTTCATCCTTGACATACCATCAGCAAAATTTTCTGTTTGTGCAAACTCCTGCAGTTTCTCACTAATCTATGCCATCTGAGAACTTGAAACCATAAATTAATTCAAATTATCATTTAACCAAATTACATTTTTTATAAGAACAGATACACAAGGCAGGTTGCTGCATGATCGTACTGATTACTGACTTCCTAGGTTTTTTATAACTATATGTAGATTTATAACTATAATGAAATACTGTAATAGTTTACCTGATATCAATACTAATGCTACTTTGCTAATTAAATATGGCATTTGTAATATAGTACTCTGATTAAATCACTAGTGATAAGGGACCCTCTCCAATTGGTTGGAAGTACTAGAGAAAATTAATTAAAAAATTAGTAAATTAATCTTCATTGAACGAAGCCATTCAAATATGCAGCTAATCTCCTGCTAGCTTTTTGGAGCCAATTTCAATAATCAAATCCATAACCAAAATCTAAAAATGGAAAACATGAGAAATAAGGGGTCCCAAAGAAGTACAAGCTTTTGCACACTAATGTCCAAAATACCCCTAAGAATACCAATGCAGTATTTTTGTGTTGCTTTGGTAGGGAATAATTAGTCTGTTGTTCCACTAATCATGTGAGACTGATGGTACTAGCAATCCCATGAAATGTAAAAAAGAAAGAAAAAGCCTAAGCATTTCCAGAAAAAGTGATGCTGTATTTTTGTGCATAAACCACATGATCACACACACATCAACTGCGTGTTGCATGCACCCTTGGCTACTAATCATCTAATTAGGAAAATACTGGACTTGTGCATGACGTGTCCCCATGTATACCCATCTTTGAAAAATGAAGGAGTTGTTTAATTCCTAGAGGTACAGCCCAGAAAGATAAAACCAGCTAGTAAAATATTTGTATGCTGTAATGTGGGAAGGTAATTTTGTATGAACTCTCCTCCAGTCAAACAGGTCTTTGCCTCACTCTTTCTCTGCTAGCCTATGACCAGCAGGACTGCCTGCATCCCTCATCCTTGCCCCTGGGCTTTCCAAGGGGCTGTGGAGCGGTTCTTCCCTGGGGAAGAGCTGCATAGCGGGACTTGCCCATCAGGATAAGGTAGATCAGTGAAAAGAAGGAGACATTCAAATATTTAGCTGCCTCTAAGGCTCACTTTGCTTCCCCAATGCTCTTATTGTACACTCAGAGGGATGCACAATAAGAATATGAACTAGTAATACCTAGAGAACCTCTGAATATTTGAAAATAAAGCAAAATGAAACAGAGTCCGCCTTATCCCCAAAGACAGACTCCACACTCCAGCATCTCTTTCTGATTTCACCAGCCCAATGTACTCATAAACCTGAAAAATAATCAAAGAGCATAAATTAAATTAATTGCTTTATTTCTGGAAACAGCTTATCATTCTGTTAAATTGACAATTTGCTATCTGTCCAAATGATACAGACATTTAGCTCATGACTGCTTCTGCTTCAGGGAGGAAAGCAATAGAAGCAGGATACGAGTACTACTGGGCTATTAGTTTTCACCACTGTAATGACATGGGATCTCAAAATTAGGGCACCACAGCCCCATCATGATAACTACAATGCAAACTGGTACAGCACCTTGTTCAAGAGAGTGCCAAATCATACACAGGACTCAACTTATACAGTACGACAAGTGGAAAAAATGAAAGAAGAAAAGAGCATGATAAAACAACCACAGCTCACAGCCCATCAGATGCTTGCAACTACACAACTTACTTAACAGTAATATTCAGTTCTGGTTGTTTGCATTGTTTAGTATTATACTCAGTGGACTCATGTCACAGCTGCTTAAAACAGTGTTATCTGCAGTGCCTTTGTATTTACTACGCTGCCTCAGGAGGCTTGAAGGATGGAGAGGCTATATGGAATTAAATTAAATGTTTAGTTAAAACTTTTAGCTGTCTGGATGTGTAGAGTTCCTTCAAGCTACAAAACTGCCAAAGTTCCTTAGAGTATTTTCCTGAACTTCCCTTAATTTGTAATCAAAAGGTACACAGAAAAGGGAAGTGTGGCAGATCTCCCTTTGATAAAGAAATCATAGCCTTCACAGAGGATTTCATACCAAGACACAGTATCAAAATAAGTTGAGTTAGCTGATACACACTCACTGCATCCAACACAGAAAAAGTAACTCCAAAACCTCAGAGAAAGGCAAAATGGTTTACAGAGAAAGGAAGCCTTCCCTGATGGGCTTCGTGGGGCACAAAGCCTGTGTGAAGACAGTTAAAGGACTTGCTGACTTCTGGAAGACTAGCACCTGAGTGTGAGTGTGTGTGTATTTCCCTGCCAGACAGAGTCTTCTCATGTTCATGAATTCAGGTTACCTCACAAGAAATTAGAATTCATGTCTTGTCCCAAAACTACAGCCAACGCAAGGTCTGAGTCACCTGTTCCAGGGAACAAGCTCATAAGAAGTAATCACTAACAGCATTACAAACATTTCCTTGTGCCAGACCTGCAATCCTTTCTTTGAGGTTGGTTTCAAAAAAGTCCAGGATAGTATCACTTAGCTTATTCCCTAGAAGAGCATTGGAGCAGATAGGGGAATGAGGTAAAAGAACTAAAACGAGATTTGCTTAGTACTTTATCCTCCTTTTGACACTTTCTGGAACTTTGTGAAAACGTGCGCAGAGGGAAAATACTAGCAAAATATGGCAGTAAGCTGAGTTTTTGACAACTATTGATCTGTGCCTCGGAGTTCAGCACTAAGGTTTCTATTTTGAAAACATCCTGCTTCTTAGGGCCTTTTTCCCAGTACCTTAACACCCCTGCAAAAAGGAAGGGAAAGTGTCTCAGCAGCAGGTTAAGATGAGGTTTCAAGGGAAAAAGGATGGATGAGAGCCCTCAGAATAGGTACAAATAGGTGAAATAGGAGCAATGTAGCTGGCTGCTCATGCTTAAAATGCTTAAATCCTTTTTCCAGAACTAGTCCTTCTAACTTAGCAGACTGAAGTCAACGGTATTTTACATTGATTTGTCTCAGTTTGCACTTGAAACCTCTAGCACGGCAGGGAAATATGTCTTCATCTTCACAGGTCAACTCAACCTCTCAGCTACAAGACTATCTTTCACCATATACTGATATAACCTCCATCCTTTCCCTAAGCCCATCTGTCCTGGCTTCAGCTGGGATAGAGTTATTTGTCTTCCTAGTAGCTGGTATAATGTGTTTGGGATTTAGTATGAGAATTATGTTAACACACTGATGGTTTCAGTTGTTGCTAAGCAGTGTTTATACTAAGTCAAGGATTTTTCAGCTTCTCATGCCCAGCCAGCAAGAAGGCTGGAGGGACACAAGAAGTTGGGAGGGGACACAGCCTGGGCAGCTGACCCAAACTGGCCAACGTGGTATTCCATACCATGTGACGTCATGTCCAGTATATAAACTGGGGAGACATTTGGAGTTATGGCATTTGTCTTCCCAAGTAACCGTTATGCGTGATGGAGCCCTGCTTTCCTGGAGATGGCTGAACACCTGCCTGCTGATGGGAGGTGGTGAATGAATCCCGTGTTTTGCTTTGCTTGTGTGCACGGCTTTTGCTTTACTTATTAAACTGTCTTTATCTCAACCCATGAGTTTTCTCACTTTTACCCTTCTGATTCTCTCCCCCATCCCACTGGGGGGGAGTGAGTGAACAGCTGTGTGGTGCTTAGTTGCCAGCTGGGGTTAAACCATGACCCCATCACAGCCTGAATTCAGTCCTATTGCAACAGGCACATATAAAGAACCGAATGACTGGAATATATTGCAGCTCAGTATATTTAGATCGATATCTCCTAAGTCTGGTACCCTGTTATTTTTGAATGTTGTAAAAATACATTGCTCTACCACTTAGTATGTAATTTCAGTACTAAATATGACAGCAATAATTCTAGGAATGAGAGAGGTATTTACTATAAACAAATCCAAAGAATAGTAAGACATAGCAGCCTCTGGAATCCCTTTTTCCATCAGTTATGCACATATTACTGACATAGTATAATCAGAAGGTATAAAATGTGTACCATGTAAAGAGCTGGAAGCAGCAGAAGTGACACCTTTGGCAAGTCAGAGTCCTAGAGCAGGATTCAGCTACTCAAAGCAGATGCACCCATCCACATCTCCAGCTACAGAGAGAGCCCAGGGTCTCCCTGAGCCTGGGGCTAGAGGAATGGTGGCCTCAACAGTGGGAGGTAAGCCCTACTTGAGCTGCTCAGCTGCTACAGAAAGTAGCTGAGGCAGGTGAGCAGACTGCATGGCACCAGTGAGTTTCCACCAGAGGCTGACATGTTCTTCAGGGACCAGACCCCCAGCCCCACATTGCACAGGAGGAGGTATAGCCAGAGGCTGAGAACAGGGACTTCTAGCATGACTGGAGCTGAAGTCTGTGACTTCTGGAAGCAAGGATGCTCCCTCTCCAACTGCAGATGTTTACTTTCCAATAGGAAAACTCTATTAAAAGGAGAGACATTGGCTGGATGGGGAAAGGAACATGCCCATAACTTATGAACTGGAAGAGGCGAGTGTTAAGAGATATTAAAATTGTAAGGGGAAGAGAACTAGGGAGGAAGTCCAGGGTAAAGGGTTGCAGGAAGTAACGTAGCTAAACAGTACAAACAGGACATATGGGAAACTAACGTCAAAACAATCTGACTACTGTAGCCTAACTAAAGGAGCAGTCACAACACCTGAAAGTCTGCAGCAAGCAACAGAGGCCCCAAAGCCACTGTCTGTTCTCTGCTGTCCTCCTGCACTGACCTGTAAGGATAGGTAACGGCTTGGCATGGGCCCACAGAGCAGCCACCAAAGCTTGCTGCCATTCCCCTCAGCACAGGGCCAAGCTTCTTCCTCTCTGAAACCTCTCACTGCTGTCCCAACACCAAGGCCAAAGGGCCATCCACAGAAAGTTGCCATTTCTGCGACCTCTGGAGATCCTGCTGCTCCTGAGGCTCTGCCAGCCTGGATCAAGGTAGACTGAGGACTGCTGCCAGCTGTCTTTGGGTGCCTTTCAACCACAGCTTCCATGTCCTCCCCCTCTCTTCTCTTTCCTCTGTAGTGCATCCTCAGCTGTGAGGCTCCAGCATGGCCTTCTGGTGCATACCCTGCTGACTGCCTGCAGCAGCATGGAGACAACATGCTGAAGTAAAGAAAAGGGAAAGTGCAGCTCCTCTGGCCCTACTCTTCATTAGAGGGACCTGCAGAGGAGAGAAAAGCAAGCCTGTCTGTCCTTGAATGTCTGAGAGACTCCACAGCATCCCTCTAACTGTTTGCAGCCATTGCTGGACAGCCCCCAGGCTCTCAGGGACTCAGTCCGGGCAGAGTGGGGTCCGTTGTTTCTGCCATGGCCAGCTCATGTGAGGGGCAGATGGAGTAGGGCTCTGAGCAGGGTCACCCTCTCCCCCTCAGCCCCCACAGCAGGAGGGGGTAATAGGTAGGCTACTGGCAGCCTGCTGTGCCCCAGGAGACTGTGTATCCTGTGAGCTGCTGTCCTCTGCAGCAAGTGAGGAGGGAAGGGGAGGCCTCAGGCACTGGGGGGGGGTAGTGAACAGCAGGGTAAAAAGTTCGTGCTGAGCACTGAGAGTGGAAGGAGGCTCCTAGAGGGATATCACTCCTTCACGTTGATTTTTAGCATGCACTGAATGGAGAATGGGCCAAGAGCCTTCTGCTGCTCCAAGAGCCCTGGGGCAGCCGATGAGGCCTGAGCACAACAGAGATGTCCCTGTAGGTGTTTGCCATGACACTGCTCCCACCCTTGACTGCCTGTCCAAACTGAGAAACAGCTGAGCTACTGTGCTACACAGACGGTGCGCAACATTGCGATGGCCCTCCTTGGCCACCACGCAACCAGCTGGACAACTTGGTGGGTACTCCTGCCCATGTAACAGTTTGCCTTCACCCACCCCCCCCCCTCTGCTGGGGGAAGAGGAGAAGTGTCTTCCTATGAAACCCCAGCCCCACTGCCATGACTATCCAGTGCCAGGCAAGATCCCTGGAGGCATGGGAAAGGGTGAGGAAGCCTCAGGAGCAGGACTGCACCATTTCTGCCCACATTCAGCCACAGACTAAAGGCAGGTGACCCTGGCACTTTCCAACGGTATGTGCTTCTGCTGTGAGGAAAGGACATTACCACAACAGAGTGCTCTTTGTGCCCCTCCATCTGCTCAGCACTCTGAAACAGAAGAAACACTCTGAAACTGCTCATTTCTCTGGCTGTTTGTGGGACAGGACGAGGTCTGCAGTTTTACCCCACGTAGTGTCACGTCATCAGCCCTTAACCTGTTGTGCCCGAGAGGGAAGGAGCCACAAGACAGGATCTTTGTCTGGAAAGGTGGGGGAGTTATATTCTCACAAGATAACTGCAGGTGCCAGGGCTGAGCTGGGCAGCCATCGAGAGCAGGCAGTTTCTAATATAGTTACACTAACATTTCTCTGACAGCTCACAGCTCTGGGGGAATTTTATGGTACTAAATGGGTATTTTTATGCTGTAAAAAAGCACAGCAACCCTGTTAAGCATAAAAATTACGAACAGCTTTTTCACCACAGCTCTGAGCCCAAACCCCAGACTCCACTAGAAGCCTCGTGCACTGCCTGTCCTTCAAACCCAAAGATGTGCATAAACCAGTAATTCACTTACCTGGTTTGGACTCTGGCTCATGGGATTGTTGAAGGTGGCTGTGGTGAGAGCAGGCCAAAGAGGTATCCCTAGATGTACCCTGTAGCTGTACTGAGACAGAGCCAGGAAGAGAAGGCACACTGGAGTGGCACTGGAGAGCATGCTCTCCTCCAGACTGCCCTGCATGGTGGTCCTGGCACCCAGGCATACAAATGAGTGGGAGGCTTTGTGCTATGCTCCCATCCAAAGGTATCTTCAATCTCTCCATAACAGGAATGTCTGCTGTTTCAGCCCAAAAGTATGGTGCAAAGTTGCATCTTCAAGAATGCAGCCTTCATTTTCTTGACTGCAATGCTGCACTGCTCACTGATCCTATTTTATCTCCTGGTGCTCAGGAGGAGCAACCTTCCAATAATGCCACAGAGTTTTACTGTTTCTGGAGACACTTCTAGCTCTCTTAGTCCACAAATTTATGAGATGCACCTTTTCCCTGAGGACCTGGGTTACACTGTATTAGTTTCCTGAGACAGTGGAAGGGCCATAGATGTCACCAGTGCAAGAAAGAGAAGCAGGAAAAGAGGGATAATTTTAAAAGACGGTAAAAGAAATAAGTGGTTCAGCATGTGGCTCAGCATAGAAGGTAAAGGGTGAGGATTTCAAACGAGAAGGATGGATGGAGGAGGCTGGAGCAGCAGAGTCTCAAAGGACTGAGGGCTTGATGTCAAGGGCTAACAGGAAAGCATATATGCTCTTTATCCTGTCATGGAGGACAAAAAGTGTGTCAGGATGTCTTGGGAGCTGTTGATGGTTAAGAATTGTTTGTGGACACATGCACATTAGGTATGCCCTTGGGGACCTTGTGGGTATACAGGCTTGTGAGGTCAGGCCCTAATGTTCCCACAAGCACTGGAACACAGCTCCAGTGTGCAGGATGTGTTGTTCGTGCACACCAAAACTACATCTCAGAACCAAACCAGAGAGGACAACAGGGCATGAGCAGTGAAGGGGAAGGAGTTGCTTTAAAACTGCCTGACTGTTCAAATGAAATGACCGCTGTAGGTACAGCCCCACCAATCTTACTTCTGAGTGCAGCAGAAGAAACCACACATCATCAATCCCCCCACCTTTATTTATCAGAAAAAGAAACTATGAAGGCTGCAAAAAGACAGACTGTCCTAAAGTCCTAGAGCTTAGCCTTTTTGCATGTATGGTCATTTTCCAATATCCAGTGAAGCCAGTAAAAGCCTGCAATTAGTGGCAGCAGGCCCCAGGTTTCATGCCTAGTAAGAATACTCCCTTTGAGGCTAGCATCTACCCATGTGTAACTGATTTAAAGCAGCTGTGCCACAGATGGAATATTAGTTTGGGGAAGTAGACATTTCTTCACAGTGTGACAACAGCCATGAGTAGAGATATAGCCCCTTGTTGACTAAACACTGATTAATGTAAAAGCAGATCTGTAAAGCCATTTGCATGTTCTAGCAGCCAAACCACCCTCACAAACAAAAGAGGAGCTCAACTCTTTTTCTTAATCTTGCTAATTCACAGTTCACTGGCTACAAAGAAACATACATGCAGACAACCGTCATTCTAGGATTAAGTCTTTTATAAATCAGCATAATTTACAGGAAAGGATGGATCAGGATTATGGATTCTGGTATCACAAAGCCAGTTTCTGCATACTCTGACTAATAGTGCCTTTCAGGAAAACCTTATTCAGAAGAAGATATAAATGCATATGTAAATCTAAGCATGCATTGAAGTCTCATTGCAATAAGCAAAGCCAGAGATAATTTAAGGGACACAGATTTAGGCCTTCATTTTCATGCTTTCCTAAATTGAAACCAACAGGAGCTGAATTTAATAGGACTGCTGACCATGAATAGGGCAATCACTCTGTATTTCTGAACTCAGCATTGTTTGCCATGTACTTCAGGTTCTTGTCACATTGACTCTGGAGATCCTTCCTTGAACATGCAGCATGAGTGCTTATAAGCACCAATTAATAGATAAGTAGGGGAAATGACAGATGGCTTAATTTAGAAATAGGAAATGTTTAACAACCACATACAGCACTCAGGTTCTGTTCAGCTGTCACTCTTTATCACTGCTTTCTGCATGCATGCTGTCTCATAGGTACATATACCTGCTTGTCTTAACAAGGAGACATGCATATTGTTCATATTTGTCTAACCTAAGCCAACTTTTAAACCAGTGGCAACTCAGGATGCTAATCATGAATCATATTTCTGTGCTGTCTCTCAATAGTCCTGAATCCTTATCAGAGCTTTGCAATTCAAGACAGGATTTCTCCATGTTAGGTAGTAACTCAAGATCAACTAGTATTAAGAAGTGGCAGCATGCACAGCTTCAAGACAGTCCTTTCATATTGATCCTTAATCACTTCCTCAGAAGAATACTGGCAACCATTTTGTTTCCACAGTTTCATGTCACCACAAACCCTTATTTGCTAGGTAGAAGTACTTTGTGCACCAAGCAATGGTTAGCCTGTGAAGATGCTAACAGAAGCTTTGGGAATGCAAGTATGCTCGGGCAGAGAACAGTTCTTCTCAAAATGCCTCTCTCTAGTCCTTATAAGCAGTTTACAACATAACATCTATGGAAAATAGCTAAATGACCCCAGATAAAAATGAATTCTTTTAAAAAACTAGCATATGAGCATTAATAAAAGGTCAGAATTTGATGCTCAAAGTGTAGCAGGTTTCTGCTGAAATTAAACACTTAAGCTGTAATTTTCTTTCAAATATGAATCATGGCATTGGATGGGCATTTCACCTTTCTCTTCCATGTGTTAAGTCTCAAAATAAATATTTGCATTTTCAAATTGTGATAAAGTAAAAAAAAAGCTGTAGGCACAGGATTCAAGTATAGATCTCGATCCAGGTTTTTCGTATCCCCATATTATGGAGAGATAAGATCCGGGTTTCAGTTTGTAGAGCAATTCAATTATATGGTAGTAGCTAGTCCTCCTCCTTCCAAGAAAATAACCCACCTATTTTTTTATTTATTCCTTTTATCAGCCTACTAAAGGCAATATTTTGGTCTTCTACACACCACTTGGCCTTAGATGCTTCATCAAGATTTCATGGAGAGTTGATTACTGAGACAGACAGTGAACTAGGAACAGTGTTTGGTGAATGCCACATGCTATAGGATATTTTTTTATTTCTGTTTTCATATTGCTTTCTTTTTATTTCTATTACGAAATGGTAAAGTTGTGTACAGAGGCCTGACTGAGGGACTTGTATGTGCAAATACATATGTATCTGCAAAGGAATATATGTTAGAAAGGCAATAGACAGATTTCACGTCACTTTAGCTTGGATATGCCTAGAAACAAGTATTTCCTTTTATTAGTGCTAAAGCTAACTGATGAGGAAAACTTCCTTTTAACTAGATTCCTGATATCAGTTTTCTTAGAAGTTTGATATACTCAGTGCCCATAGCACTGTAATAAATGATAAATTTAGAAATGGCTAATGAATGGTTGTTGACAAAGCACTTGGGCAGATTTGCATGATTCTGTCGTGGCTGAGAGCACTTGAACCACAAAGAGAGCTATGAAGTCCATTAAAAACTTCAAACCGACTTAATCTGAAGCAAATATTGATACTAAATGACATAAGTGAGAATCCACATGGAAGAAGGGACAAAGGTGAAGGAAGTGGGTTTACTATCTTCTACTTGTGGTCACCTTGCAAATCGGAAGGGTGACTAAATTCTGAAAGAAAAAGCTGTAATTTTCATCATGTGGAGAACTAGGAGGAGCACAGATGATTACCCCACTGCCTGCTCCTAGCTCTTTTTAGCCAAAAGACCTCCTTAGCCTGCTTCATTGACGTGCTGCGCTTGCAAGACTTGAACCTCCACAGGCACCAGTTCACCCACAGTCCTGGGGTGGGTAGGGAGGAATGTCCACACGGGACAGGGTCAGCTGTGGCACACATGGCTGCATGACAGCTCTGGCAATGGGCTGTCTGTCATTGCTCATTCAGTCAAAGAGAACAACAAACTTGGCCCATACACTTGCTTTTCATGTATTCAGCAATACCTTCCTATTAAAATAATAATTTTTTCAAATTTTCCTGCTTCTTAGGAAGAAGATGACCATGTTGGAATTGTTATGACAGATTACTGGAGACACTAAGGCCTTGTCATTGTCCTCCAAGCAATCCAAAGGACTTCCAAAACATGTTTTCTTTTTTCAATAGAAGAGCATGGAAAAAATTAAAGAGAATTTTAAACTTTTGATTTTAGCCTGGTAAGCTGAGACCAGAATTGTGTTCAACAGTGTGACATCTAGGAAAACAGAGGAATACTGCTGAGTGGACTGGTCAAAGACACTGCTAAAACAAAATATAATGATTCTTTTACCCTTCTGAAATGGAACATTGATTTGGAATTTCTTCTTTAATTATGAGCAGAAAGCACTGTGATTGACTTCTCTTGTGATGAGTATCGAGTTTTGTGGACCAAAGGACATAGGTGGAGAAAAGAAAGTCAATTTTACCTGAAAATAAATTTACCAAAATTGCACAAAATTCATCACAAAACACAAGTTCACCAGAAATATGACTTTTGGTTCACTGAAACTACATGCAAAACTGAGTTAATTATGTTGTCTAGTTTGGGCTGAAAAAAAAAGCATAAATGCAAGATTTTGACCTTTTGTTTTAAAAGCATATTTTTTTCCTTCACCATTTGCTTAATGCTAATAAGCCATGACCCCCCCCCCCAAAAAAAAGAAAAAAAAAAAAACCAGGGAAAAAAGCTTTCATGATTCTGGAACAACGGGTTAGTGCTGTTGTGATAATTTCTTCTTTATTCTCAAGTCAACATCAAACATTTTTCAAGCCTTATTTTCTAAGGAGTGTGAATTACATAATCTGATTTTTTGTGTGCCAACATTTAGGATAAAATCACATATGGCTGCACATAACACAGGTTTTAGTACACTGACAGGAAAGAATTTGAAAATGACTGGCCCGTATTTCAGGGGATGGGGAAAGGATAATAGATATCACTGTCTAGTTGAAATGTTCTGCAAACTGGACCCCAGATCACATCCATCTATAACAGGGAATACAAAGAGCCTGGATAAAGATCTACCTTGAATCCTGTGTCTGGTGCCCTCTTCAGCTGGCCTGAGGATGTAGCTCTCATTTCCTAACAGTTTCATCACTGCTGATGATTGTCTCAGAAGAAAGACTGAAAAGAATGGTTCACTAAGGGAGACACAGGCATAACTCAGTTTCCATTATCTCTGTCTGGCCTGTTACAGCAGAAAGTCTTTCCACATTTCCAGTCTTTACTTTTACCAAAAGCCCCATCCTTCAGAAGCGTGGTTTGCGCTTCAGCACATGCCACAGAATTTTCTTAAATCCCGTATTTCAACACCTCTGCTGGAAAGACAACATAAATGAAGCATCAGACTAGACTAGCATTTCACCAGGAAACCTGCAGTCAGGCAGAGGAGCTAACGGACGAGGTATGGCACAACAGGAATGCAAGCATATCCAGAGCTGTTAATTTTCACTGCTGTTTCTGGTAGTCACACTGGTGAATGACTCATTTCAGCCATTCTTGATGCTTTCCATGGAACACTGACAGGGAATAAGAAGTGCTATCTTCTGGCAGGTACCCCTGCAGAAGCAGAAGTGAAAATCCCAGAGCCTTTCCATAAAAAGAATTAAAACTCAGATCAGGGTTTTTAAAAAGTTACTTCTGATTTGGAGTGACTCAGTCGTTGGACAACAAATGTAGGCAGCTGACTAATATCAGTCATGTATTTAGAACTCAGAAACACATATTTGATTGAAAATGGAAGTCCTGACTAAAGCACTGTCCTAAAACCTGCAATGAACTGCCTTAAGCAATTTTGAAAAATTCCCCCCGCTACTGAGTCATAGGCACTTTATTTTTTTCCTCTTTAATTTGTTGTGGAGATTGAAAGAAGCCTTCTTAGTACTGCCATGACAGTGCATTCAAATCGGTTGTCAACAATACCACTTTCATTCTGAAGGAAATTTGCATGCTATTTGTAGTTGCTCTACACATAGCAATTTTAAAACGCTAATCCATGCTTCTCTATTCCCAGGAAAAGAAGAACATATTTCTCAGATAAAAATGAAAGAAGCAAAGCAAAAACTTTTGGAATATATCTGCTTTTGAAATGTAAATCTCTTGAGATGGGTAGTAAATTCAAGTGATTGTGGATATTTCCAGCTGAGTATTTTTTAATTACACAAATAACATTCTTCACAATTTCCATAAAGAGGGAGGTCGTATTTCACAAAGGATAATCAAGAAGTTTGTTGCGGATCGGCCACTCCAAATTAGCCATTGTCCACACACCCACACAAACTTACAGAATGAGAGTGAATGAAACCTTGGGCATGTTTGGCATTTCCCAATTAAGTCTATCAAGAGAATACCTTTCCATGAATATTTTGATCCCAATGAAGTACAATTTTCTTAACAGAGAAGTGGTTCATCAAAAATGTTTAAGACAGTCCTACAAAGACATTTCATCCAACTGTTTCTTAGGATCACATGAATAATAATCTTTTTTAAACCAAACCAGAACAGTTGTAGTAAATGTTTTTAAACCTTTAAAAGAACTTGTTAGGGAATAAAAAAAAATCTTGAGGAATAAATGAGCAGTTTTACTTTTTAACAGAAGATTAGTTTTGAAAAACAGCAGAAGGGACACTAAGAAAGAGAAAACACTGTTCCACAGCAGAACAGAAATTGTTCAAGCTACAATCATAGTTTCAGTTCTGTTTGCTTTGCTTTTAACTGAAAATAAATGAATTTAGAGTAACCTGCAATAGTATATAATTGAAACTTCATTCTACAGATGACGGACTGTTAGAGGGGACACAGCTGTGTTGGAAACATCTTATTAATATGGTATTCTGATGTTTGCAACACTTAAAAGATACAGAACTATCATTTATTTTCCATTTTTCTGGGAGATGGATTTGTGCTTTTTTAAAAAAGTGAGAAAAACTGTTTCACTTAGAATGGTGGAGCACAGTGTTTTTATGACATCTGTAACATTTAGCAAAGAATGGAAAAGTTTGTGTTTCTAGCAGTAGGAACTGCCATAAAAACATAGAAAAAATGTCTACAGTGATTGAAAGATTTTAGGAGTGTTTACTTTAATGACTGTCACAATAACTCTTGAAAGCAAAAGTACAGATAGGGAATGAGATTAAACAGAAATGCCATAAGAGGGACAAATTGTAAGAAAACATTTTTTTCCCAGGAATATTACTAAATTAGTATATTTTAGTGAGATAATTTAATATTGCCAGGAGGTGATTTTTTTAAAAATTATATAGAAGCTTTGAAATGTCATGTCATGACTGATTTAACTGATTTACAGATCTGAATTCTTATGCTAGGAGAATAGTCTCATTTATCCAGATCATCTAGGTATTATTGGAATCTAGAAGAATTGTGAAGGAACTCAAACTACATTTTTTCAATAAAGAGAGATGTATTATGGTTAGCAGTGTATTTTCAGCACACACTGAAGTAATTAAAAAAATCTTCTGTTTTGAATTCACATTTTATTTGTGATTTGTTCTTTCTTTTACTATGAAACTATGATACTTAATATAGTAAGGAAGTTACCACAATCGTACTTCGCTTTTACCTTGTAGACTTATGCCTCAACTCGTACTTTGTTATTGTGCTATTACGATATCGAGGAGACCTTGTCACAGATCAGTAACCCCCTGTGTTTAGCAAAGTAAAAATATGCAAAGGAAAATATGTCCGTGCAAGTAGACTTAAGTATGTGACAAGAGAAACAGTCCAACACAGAGGGACCATGGAGTAAAAGGAAGAATATCTCCAGTGTAATAGCCAGCGGTCTCAACAGCCTGACCACTGCTGAGGTCAATAAAAAATCACAGAAAAAGTGGATTTGTAGGGCAACAGCAAAGTAGTTATTCACCAGGGGCTACTCCCAAGGATGTGAGACAGTCCAGGAAACAGTAAGAAGGTTTTTTCCCCAACACTTAATGAGTGGTTGGTGCATTAGTGAAATACACCACGATTATTTAGAACTAGGAAGAGATGCTGACTCACTGATAATGCCTGAGAGATGAGACTGTTAGCACAGTGCAGGCTAGAAGAGCCCCAAAAGCGAAGGAAAACAGACTGTGAGCCTGAGGAGGCTGAACTCCCAGAGGGGAATACAGGGGGAGGGCTGATGCCCCTGAAGATGATGGAAGACCCATTCATAAAAAAAGGAAATGAGATGACATTGGAGAAATTAAACAACTCAGCCTAACTTCAATATCCGAAATTATACTGGAGTGTGACAGTGGACAAACAATTTATAACTACCGAGCAAATAATACACTGATAAGAAACGATCCATGTATGTCAAGAAGAAATAGTATCGAGCCAGACTGATTTCATACCAGGTTATCTAGTAGTTGAGGCTGCTGTTGGTGTGACATAGGTTGACTTGAACATGACTTTTCTAACACAGTCCCCCCACAACATTCTCAGAGACAAAGCTGGGAAACATGATCTAGATGACAGCACTGTAAGATGGATGCAGACCTAGTTGAAAAATAAGATTCAAGGATTTGGTACAAACGGTTTCCTGTCAATGTTGCAGGGCTCTCTCCAGAGCTTGGTATTATCTCACTTTTTTCATTGGAAAATCTCTTCTCACCCATGTGTGAGGTTATGCATGGAGTAATATGTCCCCTTTTGAGCAAAGATTTTTACTAAACATGGGGACAAATTAATGTTCAGAGGAGAGCAACATAAAACCTGAGTTTTAGAAAGCTGTCTCATGAGACATAGTGAAAGAATCGGATGTCTAGATCTAGGAAAGGAAAGATTCAGCAGCATTTTAAAAAACACAAAAGAGGTTAGTTTTCTGTTGTCCACCAGTGATAGGATGAGAGGTAACCTGCTTAGCATTCCACAGAGGAGATCTCAATGCACATCAGAAAAAGCACTCCAGCTGTACATTTAGAAAGCACTCAAATAGGTACCCTGGTGCCTTTATGGAAAATCATTTACTATTCTGCAGCAATAGGAAGAGGGGTCTATTTGTGCATGACAGAAGAGATGATGACTTAGTATCTGAAAAATTGGTGACAGACTACATAAGAGGTATTGCTTTGTGGCTGGATAGGAGGGTTCACCACTCATAGATGCCATGAAGGAAGAATCTTCATGACCTAGGCAAAAACCTAAAAGTAATGCCACACTGGAAGTAGACATTAGACCACAAGAAATGGCCTACGGGGTCACAATGATGGTCCATCTAGCTCAGCTCTGCGGTCTGTTCCTCATTTCTTTCTCCTTTCCATCCAGTGACCACAGTTGTTGGAGTAAGGAAGTTTAGAGCAGATCTCCTCATCCTTGTCTCTCTATTCCCTACAGTGCGTGTTTATCAACCTGTTATCTATTAATTTATCCAATCCCTTTTTGAAAACCTGCCAATACTGTCTGCTCTTTATGGCCTCCTGTAGTAACAGTGAACTTCCACTAGTTCACCACTTGCTTTTATCTGTTTTTAAATACTGCTCCCTATTTCTAGTCTTGTGGGAGTAGAAAGTTTGTACTCAGTGAGCAGAAGTTTGGCATGCATTCATCTTATTAACCACATTCATGACTTTGTAAACCATGAGCATATCCCCACAGCTTTCTCCTCTCCAAACAAGACTTCCAACCACTTATGCTTCTCTACAAAAGGTGGCTACTTCAGCCATTTAGGTCTTACACTACCTTCTGCTGAGTAATGGATGGGAACACAGCTGGTTCTGTTTAACCATGCTATTGCCTTGTAACTGCATGTCAGAGGAACACTTCATATAATTCATTTCAACACTGTCACCATTGTGGCCGAGTGCTGAAAGTCATTTGCTTTTGGCCTTTTGTTTACAATACCAGTTGAGCCACCTTCCTAAAGAACAAATTGCCATTTGTGTCCCTTCACTAAGACATGACAGAGGAGGCCATTGCAGTATTATAACCAGATGCAGAATTACACCTGGAAAATGGGATTGAAGCTAACAGGGCAACACAACAGCCCTCCTCCATCAGCATTTTTGATTCAGACAGGGTAAGGAGCCAAATGAAATGGCTGAGTAACTCTTCTGCATTCCCTGAACATTTAATGTGGTTCTGTTCACAACTTCTGTTTTCATTGTAGTTCTACATTCAGCTTCACACACTACATATTTTCAGTTCTTTGGTAAGCAGTTCTGGTATTACATGAAAAGTGTCTTTATGTGGTTAAGTGACTGGCTCAGTACACAAGGGGATGAGACACCAGCATACACTTTTCTTAAAACCTGGGAGAATTCTTGGTTAATGAAAAGCAGATCCCAAAACCTGATATGAGACAAATGCACTAGGAGAAGAATAAGCAACTGCATTAGCAAACATCTCACAAAATTACTGAAATATTCATTCTGTTATACAAAGGGTCTGATAGTGAAAAAGGATATGCTTACAATAATGTATTGGGATAACGTTGACCATCCCTATGAAGAAATGAACTTAGAATTTTAAAGCGTTATCAGCTCTAAAAGTTTACTAACAAAAAGGTAAATAGTACGAGGATGTGTATGTATCACTATGGTTATGGAGCATCCCATAAAAGCATGTCTATAGGGACAGGTGGCTTAGATAACTGACGGGGCTCTGGCATTCCTGATTAGCATCATGCTCAGCTCCATCTCACATGTTGGGGGAGGAGACTGCACTGCTGTGCAAGTCCCTGTCCGGAGCAGGCGTTTAGCCTTCAAGTGGCGGTGTACATTTTCTTTCTATCCCATATTGCGATGACAACTGTAGCAGAGCAGCTTTGTGATGGCTGAATGCACAGCCATGACATCATCTTTTGTTCATCTTTGTTGTCCTTTGATGAATGACAGATGAATACAACAGACTGTAAGATTGTCCCATAGCAGCAGTAGCAGCTTATAAATGACACTAGAAGTCTACCAGAATATCAAGTTTCCACCTCTCAAAAATCACTAAATTGAATGCAATTAACTAACTCCACTGTGCTTAGTATAATCTAGTACATACACGTGGCAGGTTTACTCCTAATTTACAAGACTGCTTCTTTAAAGTATCTGATTTTTTTTTTTGTTTAATTTCCAATGACACAAATGTGTCATGATATTCAGTGATTTTGTGCCAGTTCCTAAGGGTTGAAAGCATTTGAATTCTGCCCTCATGGTGAAATACCTACAACCATGAAGAGGAGTGAGCAAGCAAAGGACTCAAATGGACTGAGAAGGATTACACAATGAAGTCTTACACAGTTCTAAAATAAATGGGAAATAATTTTCTGTCTTCAGAGGTGGCAGGCAGTTACTAAGTTCTTCAGTTCTATGGATGCTTTAGAAGCCCAGAGGTTATGCACAGCATCTAGCCTAAAATAAACCAGGCAAATAATGCAATGTTTGCAACTAGCTAGCATATACAGGCAGATTTTATTTAATGTTAAAAAATTCTCAGTGATCAGGCATTAAGGAATGTCTAACACCACAAGAATATAGAGAGAATCAATGAAATGTCTTTCATTCTGCTATTAATTTAAAGAAAGAAAAATATTGCTCTTCCTGGCATGAGGTACTTGTGAATTTTTTAAAAGGTGAGGGGCAGGCAGGTGGAAGGAAGCCCAATTATGATGCAGCACAACAGCTGCAAAGTTTTAAACAGTATCACAGCTCTAAGCTTAAAAATTGTTAACTGCAGCAACATTAAATTGCCAGTTGTGTCCACAAAAACAGAAGGTATAACAATTACTAGCAATTATTTAATCCAACAACATTTAGGAAGGATGAAATACAGAAAGACAATCTGCTGTGCTGCTGTCCTAATGTTCTGTGTGCATTATTTTTACTGACAATGTTTTATGGAATTTTGTAATGATAATATATTTGGCTTTGCAAGCACACAAAACTATCACGAAACAATTTTTGTTTTAGGTTAAGACTTACCACTTCACATCTTTCAGCCATCTTCATGTAATTGTATTTTAGCCACTATGCATATCCTTTAAGTTATGTGTATCTATAACCTATAACACTGATGGAAAGACATATAGTTGTAAACCCAAATAACAAATAATAAACAAACATGATACATTTACAAAGATAGGTGAATATTTGTCAGATTTCATGGTTTCCAGAGTCCTGTCTGGCAGAGGCTTTTATTCTGCAGGAGTTGGTCTAAATGCTCTCCTTATCTAATCATCTCTTACCAGTAAGGATTGTCATATTCAGTCTTGTCATCTTTTGTTTCATCAATGAAAACTGGCAATTTAGAAATATATCTCTCATTTGCAGTTATATGTAAACACATTTCCATGCTCAAGTTCATAAAGATATGCTAACAGGAAAAAAAACACTGAAGCTGTAGGAGAAGTAAGCCATGAGCAAGGTCCTCATCCAAGTTCATCTAGGTCAGCTGGAAAACTTCCTCTGATTTTGATTCTGGAATTGTTTACAAGCACACACTCTCCATCTCCACTGCTACTCATATTGGGGAAAAAGAACTGGAAAATAAGGGAAGTGTCAGAAAAGGATTTAGATACCCAAATCAGCATCCAGTTGGAATTTAGGGTTGGGGGTTTTTTTGACACAACTGTCAGAATCCACTGTGACTATATCTGTATTTGTAATTATAATAGCATCAGGGTATGGTGCAAGCACTGGTTTGCAGCCACCCTTCCTCTTATCTGTTTGAAGGTATCCTAGTATGATTTTGACCCACGTCAACTAACACTATCTTTGAGACTGTCTTGGTGCGGATCACGGGATAGTTTGGGCCCAAAGCCATTTTCAGTAGGCAGTTCAGGAATAACTATGTAGTTTTATAGGGAAGAGAAATAGGAAAATCAGTTCAATTTCCTCCTTTTTTTTCCTGGGGAAATCTAAACACATACTTTCTTAGTTTGTAGACTGTTTGTAGACTTTCTAGACTGGCATACTCTGTATTCTTCCTATGGGAATATGCAGCTGTGTGCAAGATTTAGTAGTGAGGTCACCTACTTGGCTATTCCAAAATCCTAGGTAATTCCTACAGTTTGCATGGAGTGTCCAAAAGGGTAAAACAGAAAATGTACGCAAACTAAAATCCAGGACTCAGTTTTCTTGCCCCCAGGTTGGATGCATGAAGGCTCACCTTTGATTCTTGGATTCTTGTCTGCACAGAAGTCCTGCCTCAACATCAGACCAGGAGTGCACCTTTATCACCATCACCACATCCAAATGGGTGATATGATGCTGTATTGCAAACCTGCAGCCACAAATCTTTACAAGAGGCCAGTAAAAAGCCTGGATCCTTTACAATGCAGTAATGATACATAAATAGAGGAATTCTCAACATTTTAAAGGGCGTTAGCCCTAATCAGTTCTTGGATGGGGGAGGGAAAAAAAGGAGTGAACTGGCATCTACATCTAAAGAAACCATCCCAACTGCAGATCCCCACTGGGAAGCAGTTCCTGCCTGCACATTCTCACATTCAGTGTGCTGACTGAACCTAGCCCTAAGGTAAGAGAAAAGAAGGCTGACTCTTCATCCCATGACACTATTTTAAGTGTAACTTTTCATTATTAAGGTTTTCCACACTGTCTCTAGTAACCAAGTTAGAACTTTATAGCCTGGATGAGAGGGCAGTTAAATGGGCAAAAAACTGCTTGGATGGTCAGGCTCAGAGGTTAGCAGTTAATGGGTCATATGCTACCTGGATGCCTGTAACTACACTGCTGCATGGCTCTGTACCAGGACCTGTCCTCTTCAACATCTCTATCAATGACCTGGAGGAGGTGATGAGTGCACTCCCATCAAACTTGCAGGTGACACCAAATGGGGAGGAACAGACTCAAGGGCAGGTCTGTCATTCAGAAGGACCTAGACAGGCTGGAGGGACAGGCTGGAGGAACAGGCTGACAGGAACATTATGAAATTTGACGATACTATGCAAAGTCCTGCACCTGGGGGTCTTGACAGACAGCAAGCTGAACACGAGCCAGCAGCGTGCTCTGGCAGCCAAGATGGCCAACAGTATCCTGGGCTGTACTAAGCACAGACAGAAGATCCAGGGAAGTGATTATCACTCTCTACTTGGCACTTGTTAGATCACATCTGGAATACTGCACACAGTTTCAGGTTCCCAACAAAAAGAAAAGGTGTTAATGAACTGAAGCAAGTTCGGCAGAGAGCCACCAAGATGGTAGGAGGAAAGAGACAATAAACATAAATTGAAACAGGAGAGTTTCTGACAGGATATAAGAAAAACTTTTTCACGATGAGGATAGTCAAACATTGGAGCAGGTTGCCCAGAGATGTTGTATAGTCTCCATCCTTGCAGATTTTCAAGACTCAACTGAAGAAAGGCCTGAGCAACCTGGTTTGATCTCCTAGCTGACACTGTAAGTAAGATGTTGGACTGGAGACCTCTTGACGTCTCCAACCTCACCTAAGCTGTGATTCTGTGGTTCTATGACTCCTGACTGCTTTAAAGCTAAAGTTTTATAATATAATTTTGCTGGCTTTATTGAAATAATTCAGCATTCTTCTGGTTTCTTTCGGGTCATGAAGTTTGAATTAGAATCACCTTATTGTTCCAAGACTCATCTGAATTGTTCATTTTCACAAAGAAGACTGAAGTGCTAATTAAGGTGATGCATTATGAATTGTCAGTTTGGATATCTCAGCCATCACAGTCATGTTGAAATAAATTATATGCATTATTGAAGGGTGAATATTATCACACCCATGTTATAACTAATGAAGTCTCCAAAGAGAAGACTTAATTTTCTCATTTTCCTGAAGAAAAGGAGTTGTATTCCCATATCACAAAACATGAATTTTAAACCACTAACCCAATTTATCAAACTTAAATACTTAAAGGGTGGTTTTAAAGAACTTAAGAATGTGTTCTTAGGAAATCTGACATATTTTTAAGGTAGTAAAACCTGCTAATATTAGCAGATGTGTTTATGTAGACAATTTATGTCACCTAAAAATCAGCATCTAGGGAATAAAAAGACAAGTCTTTTCCCAATGCAAATCTGACAGACATGATGACATCTAGGCAAAAAAAATATTTTTTTAAGTTTTTTGTTACTGAATTCAACCAGAAAACATCCGTTGTTGGCCACGTGAACAGAATTCTCTTCAAGGTTATCACTTTTTTGACTGTGATGCTACTTAAATATTTACTTACGAGAAAAGAAGCAGGTCCAGCAATACAAAATAGCTTCTCCCTTCTCCACAACTTTGCAATGAGGCAGCTCATTCAACCAGTATTACAACCACACAAGCGTCTAATAAACATATCAAAAGCAAAAGTGTCAACAAGAAAGTCTGCACTGGACTTGTCTGTGGTGAAAAAAGAACTGTCCTCACAGCTTGTTCCGCTGCAGAGTGCAGGATACATACTGTGGATCTAGTCTGCAGAGCGCTCTGAGGGTTCTGTGTGGCAAGCAGAAACAAGACCTTACGGTAAAAGATTAAAAAAACCCCAACAAACCACACCGTTTGAACACACCAAGCAAGCAGTTAATTGTTGGGTTGTCGTGGTTTAACCCCAGCCAGCAACTAAGCACCACGCAGCCGCTCACTCACTCCCCCCCATCCAGTGGGAGGGGGGAGAAAATCAGGAAAAGAAGTAAAACTCCTGGGTTGAGATAAGAACAATTTAATAGAACAGAAAAGAAGAAACTAATAATGATAATGATAACACTAATAAAATGACAACAGTAGTAATAAAGGATTGGAATGTACAAATGATGCGCAGGGCAATTGCTCACCATCCGCCGACCGACACCCAGCCAGTCCCCAAACGGCGATTCCCTGCCCCCACTTCCCAGTTCCTAAACTAGATGGGACGTCACATGGTATGGAATACACTGTTGGCCAGTTTGGGTCAGGTGCCCTGGCTGGGCATGAGAAGCTGAAAAATCCTTGACTCTAGTCTAAACACTACTGAGCAACAACTGAAAACATCAGTGTTATCAACATTCTTCACATACTGAACTCAAAACATAGCACTGTACCAGCTACTAGGAAGACATCTAGTACTAGTTAACTACATCCTAGCTGAAACCAGGACATGGGTCTAAATGAGGGAGTCAGGTTGTCCTACACAAATGTTTAAAACAGCAAGCACACATTGAACATAGGAACCCCTTAAACAAAGGGCAGTAAAGAGACTTCGATATTCGTTCTTTTCTTTAAAAGATAGAGATAGGGAAGAAAAGATAATGTCAGCTAAGGTAGCAGCAGATGAGACCAAGTAATTGCAGATGGTTGAATGCAGAAGCTGCAGGATGTACTTTACCATCAAGTGGGTACTTGATAGGAGCTATTTATGCATGAAGTGTTGCCTGAGAGAACCCACAGGGAAAAAAGTGCCCAAGTGCTGGAGATGCAGCTGGAAATCACGATGGAATTCAGACAAGATCTGAGGACAAGGATGAAGGGAGGAAGATGGTTCAGCAAAGAAGAGTACTTGATGAGCATGGCTGAACACCATCATGAGGAAGAAGACACAGGCATTGAGGAAGTAATAAAAAATAATAAAAACTTCCAGAATGGGTTTGTTGCTCTAGAAGACAAAGCTAAGAAAGTGGAACAGAAAATGGATGACAAGGGGTGGAAGAGCTGGTGTGCCAAGAAGAGCAGACAGGGATACTGGGAAACTAGAAAAATAGTTGGGAAAAGGATTATACATTGAAGACTGTGCAGGAGAATTGGAAAAAAAAAGGGGGAAAGAGGAGCAGAGATCCACATCAACAGCACGAAAAGGCAGTTCAGGGACTCACTGGCCCAATCTGCATTAGTGTTTCAGTTCAGAGCAGTAAAACAGTTTTGAAACAAATCCATTGAGTATTTCCACTTCGTGCATGTCAGTTTTGTAGGCGGAGCTGCTTGGTTTTCTCCTTTAGGAGAAAACTATACCAGAAGTTGTGCTCTAAGTGTAAATGAAAAGCATGCCTGCCCCTGAAGAGGATCTAAGGTCCTATCCAAAGAGTGGCCTGCCCTGTCACAAAGTTCTACCCCACATGCATGAACATCAAAAAGCACTTAAACCATCAAGTGTTTCTGCCACAACCTGAGATCCTTCAAGTGCTATAAAGTGAATGAAATGCTGTATATCTGCTGCCATATTTATCATCAACTGTCAGCCCCCGACTCTTTGAATGTCTAGCGATCCTTCTTCCTCCATCTTCTCTAATCCTGGCTTGGAATCCTTATTTAACTTCCCTACATCAGTTGCTGTCCATCCACCCTTTCTGATCCCTTCATGGACAACCTTAATTTTTTTCATCCTTTTCTATTGGTCTTTATCTCTTTTGCAACGGTGAGGTGCATAATTCCAGAAGATCCAGCCAGGTGCAAATTATCCTGTGCCATGAAAGGGCTGAAAGTTTCTCCAGTAGCAGGCTAAGCACTGGCAGTCTCAGAAGGTTGCATCATGACTGATGCATGAAGAGGACTGATGAGCCAAACAATGTTAAATTTGAAAGGATGAAAATTGTTCTTGAAGAGCAAGGGCAACAACCACTCTTTGGGGGCAGCATGGCACAAGTATCCCTGCTCTGGACAGCTTGAATAAGTCTCCTGGTGAGAACCATCATCGAATATGTTGCCCAGTTGGACTTCTGTGCCCTGGGATACAGGACAACATAGCTGTGAGTACACTCCCCAGTGCCACTCTGGGATCCCACAGAAGATCACTACAAAAGCACAAACAGGAGTACCTCTTGGCTTGCTTCTAGTGCTTTTGCCTTGAAAAATCTCTGTGTCACTGCTCCAGAGTCCAATCTGGGTCAGTATACTGATCTTCAGGGCATTAGAGTGGAATGGGAATTACATGGGTCATGATCGAGAAAGAGGTAATGTATGTTACAAAAGCTGTTTTGGCTTTAAAAATAGTCTGTGGTTATGAGCTGTGGGTGAACTCCTCTGTTTGACAGCGAGCTACATCAGAAGCTCCCCTCCTAGTCCCAGCCTGTACAAGTGCCTAGCTGTGTGCCAGTGACTGTCCAGCTGTGCAGGCAGCATGCCATAATACAGCCCTGCTAGAGTCCCATACAGAGGCTTGTGCTTCATGGCATCTTCCTTTCCTTCAACAAGGTGCTTCATAGCCTGACGGTATGGGGACAGTGTCGATACACACAGTAACCGTGTGGATCCCATCCCTGCCTGACCAATGAGATGAACAGAGAAGTTTTTTCTTTTACATAGTATATGAGTTATGTAGGAGCTGTGGCAAAGTGACAAATTTCCCTTGCGCCTCTCCCTACCCCTCCACATCTCAAGCAATGAAAACTCCCGTGACCAGTGTGGAGGGAGAGCAGTGCTTCCGCAGTTCTGAGATCTCCTACCCTGTGGTGCGTATCCTGTAGTCACTACAGCATGGGGGGCCAGCAGTTTGTGGGAAGGGTGTCGAGCACAGAACTGCTTCATTCCTGACTTTGGTGGGTAGCCTGCAGATAAGGGATCAGGAGTGGGTGGTGGGTCCTGCAGGAGGGAGGGGAAACCCATTCTCTGTGACTTTTGCTGACATGCCATATAGTCTGATGGGGCCCTAATCCAGAGAATGACACACCACTCAGCACCCGGGGCATGGGGATGGAGGAAAACTTGTGCACAGGCAGGAATACCAGATAGCTGGCTGAATGGTGGCCACGGAGAGCCAGCCCAGAGTGTTGCGCAGAGTCCCTATAGCATGCGAGCTCAATTGCTCCTCGGTCTGGACAGGCAGTCAGGGGTAGGAGCAGAGTGACAGCAAACACCTGCAGGGACATCTCTGCTGTGCTCAGGCCTCATCTGCTACCCCAGAGGCTCTTGGAGCAGCAGGAGGCTCTGGCCCACTCTCCATGCAGTGCACGCTAAAAAGCAACATGTGGTAGGTAGCGACTTCCCTCCTGGGGCCTCCTTCCACTCGCACTGCTTTACACCAACTCTCCGCCCTGCTGCTCCCCACTTGCTGCCAGGCTTGATGACCAAGTGTAGGAGCAGAGGGGTCAGTTTTGGTCAAGGGACCAGAATACCCCTAGGCTGGAGTAAAATCCCAAAATGCGCATAATGAAGATGTGACAAACGTAAGCACCAACTGCTTTGTTCTACTGATTTACTCCTGTTGTACCAAATTACTTCCTAAGATAGACACAGAGAGCAGTACGGGAACTGACAGGTCTCTTGATGCAGCGGATGCAGGAAATGGAGGGAGAGGTTTGTTCTGTATCAGAAGCAAAGACAAAAAATGGGGGCTTTTCAGAGAAATTAATAATTCCTACAGCTGCAAAATATAGATGGTAGGAAAACCAGCTGTAACTGCTGTTCTTCATAACACATTAAAAAGAGACTATCCTTATCTGTTTAGACAGAAAGAAAACACAGATCTACACCTGTATCCTCTGCAAACATAAACCAGAATGAAAGTCAATGCAGTTATATGGATATACATCAGCTGTCAAGTTTCAGCAATCTTGTCAGGACCAGCTACAAATTATGGAAGATCTTCTCTACAAACATGTTAGGAAGTGATCAAAATAATTTTTGTGTCAGTATCAGGAAGAAATAAAGGGTGTGTGGATGAAGGAAAGTGAGAGCTGGCAGAGAGCACTGAAATGCCAGCTGTAATTATAAAAAGAAAGAACAATTTTCACATGCATTTCAGAGTTTAGTCACAGAGCTAAGTGCATCTTTATTTTATGAGCTTCCCTATTATCAGGCTGTGCAACAGTGCCATGAAATTAACAGTAAAATACGGGCCTTAATCCTGACATAAATAACATTCCCACAGAAAGTACTGGGAGATTTGTCAGAAAAGTGTGTTCAGAACTTGACCTCTAAAAATGAATACAGTGTTGGTGGGTCCCTAATTATAATATCTCATTTACCTACCACAGTAAGGCAACTGAAGCAGTAAGAAGTAAAAAGAAGTCAGTTGCTGCCAGATGGCTCAGTCTTTGCAGCCATTACTCACAGAAATAATATTTGCTCCCAGAAGAAGGCCCACAGCATTCACTGTAGTGTAACACAAGTATTAGAGGAATTCAAGTTTCATGATAAATCTTTCTAAAAACAAGTTGTGGCAGACAATCAATCTCTTTTTCCAAGCACACAATATTTGGGGGGTAAATTCACTACTTTTCCCTGAAGTCATAATGGACAAATTACTTGTTTCAGCAACTTTGAGTCCACGATTAATTTATGATTCAGGAAAACTTTAAGTGTCCTTTTAAACTAAATGGGTAGCTTACAATCCGTATTTGATGTGATATTAGAATATGTCCTTCCAACTCATCAGCAACAAAAGTTCACTAAAACGTGGGTGTTTAGTCAAATACTATTTTACCTACTGTCAAATGAGTTTTTATACTTTGTAAGCAGTTTCCTGACATAAGTGAAAGTTGCTATTTGGCTTTATGCTGGAAGTGCTCAAACCTGATTTGAAGCCCACTGACGTCAGCAGGAATCTTTTCTCTGATTTCAGTAGCTTTCCGATTACTCCTAGAAATTTTTGGACCAGACTATTTCTGTGGGAATAATGGGACAAATCCACCCCCTAAAGCAATGAGAGAACTCTTGTTGAATTCATCAGTTGTGGAACGAAGTCTATAGCTGTGGACTGGGATCAAATTCTGCTATCAAAAGCCACCACAGATGTCAGAAAGAGACTTTACCTGACTGGCATTTCCCAGGTATGGCAGAAAGTTGGATTGCTGCTTCCTTGGTTATTGGCTCAAGTCTTCAATTAGACCTGTTTCTGCCATTCAGTCAGTTACATCCCTAAAATTTGTAGAGTTTTATTATTTCAAAACTATTTTTTCTTAAAGTATCATACATTGAAATGAAAGAAAGGTACAATGAAAAGTACAATCTCAGAACCATACATTCAGAAAATGAAAAGGGAAGCACGAATGAATTCAAGCTCCTGTTCTCCTCAGCAGTGGGTGAAGGCAGGTCATGCTCCTTTTTCTTCCACAGCAACTGGCAAAATAACAGGTCCCCAGAAATAGAACTGTATACGGCTATTTGGCTTCTCAGTTGCCAAACATCCTGTAAGGCACAATAGGAGAAGGAATGTGTCCTGTTCCACTGTGCTACAACGATCCAGTCTTTCACCAATGCAGTTTATTTTCCATGTGAGAAGGCAGTAGAAGGTCCTTCTCTACTATTTCCAAAAGAAGACTCGGAGAGTCTGTTCATCCCAAGTTCTGTTTCTCTTTCCAATTTGTTCTGATTTATGCCAAGTAGCTCAGGCAGTTCTTGCAGGACAAGGCTCTGGAATCCAACTAATACTGTCCAGGAGTAGGATAAAGGTCCAGTGATCTATAGGTCCACTCTCATCCCAGGAGAGAAAGATTTGATTCTAGGTACTATATCTCCTGCATTTGATACATCTAAGAAGTTGAGTTGAAAAAGGTTTTGAAAGGCCTGAGATTCCTGGAAAGATTATCTCTGAATATAATAATACTGACAATAATACAATAATATACAACCCGTTTTCCAGGAACAGAATTTTGGGATGAAAAGCCCTACTGAAAGTGTTTGTCTCATGTCCCTGCTATTTGCATGTACAGACAGCAGATGTTGATATGTCCTCTGAGCAGGGTTGCTTCAGATTCAGAGTTAAGCTGCTTCTGATGGCAAAGCAAGCAATTCATTACCATGAAGATTGGAATTGAGACCTCGTTGGTAAAACATAAGGCACAACTAATAATTAAGATATTGTGCGGAGTATGTATTGAACATACTTTTCAAAGCATCTTTGTGAGGGGCTCATCTAACTGTCTAAGCACAGACAGAAATACTTAAGAATGGGATTCTTCTTGGCAGATTGGTCATTACTGTTTGTTATATCCTACACTTTATTTTGAAAAGAAAAAATCAGAGACTTCTGATATTACCCATGAAACCACATAATAATGGACAAAGAGAAATCCACAGCAGCTCTATTGTATGGACACTTTATGAGGTTCTGTTGTTACTGATACCAAAGAAACTAAAGCCAACTAGTTGAAGCAATTGTAATTAAGAAAGCATACACTCATAGGAAGGTTTTATTATCTTATTTGTCCTAGAAAATTAATTATGTGTATTCAATGGAACTGTAACCACAGTGCTGTCATTCCATGAGCAGTAAAAGGAAACAGAGCAATCCATGAGTGCAGCAGTTTTAGTAATTACAAATTCGAGGCACATTTCTTTCTCATTATGTTGGCATATACAAACTACTGTGCAGTCAACTTGCGTTTTAGGCAGGATGTCACATTCTTGCTTCTCTTTTACGGAAAACTATCCAATTCAGCATCAGTATAAAAGGGAAGAACAAATCCTGTTCTCTTCAGTGAGATGTGAATATCAAAATGTAATTGAAGTATTACCTGCTGAATTCATTCAAAAGAAATACAATTCATTAGACAAAAGAATCTCTCCCAGTGCAGTAGAAGGCTGCACACTTGAAACAGGAATAGACAGGAAGTGCAAGAATTACCATTCCAAAGCTTGTTCAGCCCCATTGCCCATCAGGTATTTTATTGTTTACAGCTGAATTTACAGCATAAGATTACAGTTAGGCTGCAAACAGAGATTCTGCAGTAGTACATTCAGAATTCAGCAACATTGCATTTTGTTCTGATGCCTATATAATTGCTAGAGGAAGATATTTTATTTACACAGCTGTGATGTGTTTTATAAACAGGTTGGGTTTGACTTTCTAAAAGTTCATGGAGAATTATTGTAAAGGAAAAAAAGAAAAGCAGATACAAGTTCCCATGTGTTTGACTTCTTGCCATGTTTACAGATAGGACCACAAACTACTGCTTTTGTCTAGTTTCTCTGGAAAGGGGACAAAGCTTTTTAAGGACAAGCAGTCCAAGAGGTTCCTATCTGAGCATGGCTGCACCAGCCACTGCTTTATAGTCCCAAAGTAGTATGACTAGTCCCAAAGCAGTATGACTGGTCACCACTCCCAGATTAATACAGCTATGCTGGCTTTGGCTTGGATAGAGTTAATTCTCTTTCTAGTAGCTGATATAGTGTTATGTCTTGCATTTAGTATGAGAATAATGTTGATAACACACTGATGGTTTTAGTTGTTGCTAAGTAGTATTTATATTAAGTCAAGGATTTTTCAGCTTCTCATGTCCTGCCAGCAAGAAGGCTGGAGGGGCACAAGAAGTTGGGAGGGGACACAGCCAGGACAGCTGACCCAAACTGGCCAAAGGGATATTCCATACCATGGGATGTCATGTCCAGTATATAAAATGGAAGGAGTTTGCCAGGGCCAGGGGGTGAATTGTTGCTTGGCAACTAACTGGGCATCAGTCAGCAAGCGGTGAGCAATTGCATTGTGCATCACTTGGTTTGTATATTCTAATTCTATTATTATTATTATTATTATTATTATTATTTTCTTCCTTTCTGTCCTATTAAACTGTCTTTATCTCAACCCACGAGTTTTACTTTTTTTCGATTCTCTCCCCCATCCCACAGGGGCTGGGGGTGGGGAGTGAGCAAGTGGCTGCCTGGTGCTTAGTTGCTGGCTGGGGTTAAACCATGACAATAGCTCCTGTGTTAAAGATCATCTAGTACTTTTTTTTTTTTAAATAAGCAAAGTTCATTTGCAAAGCAGAGGCAGATTCTCCATCGCTTTTATAATGGCACTGGTATGACAGATTCTGCTATCACCACTCCTGTTGTCAACACAGATCCCAAGTGGAAAAGCAGGATTTTGATCTCAAGTAGCATTTGTTTTCCTCAGACAACCACATTCTTTATCAGAAATGCTTTCTCTTCATCATGCCTTATCAATAATGTTGCATTAGACTTACCTCACAACAGCTTATGCACAAACAATGATCCAACCTAACAAAATCCCGTCATATTTGTTTAGTATATTGCATCAGTGGAAAGTTTTAACTTGATCTGTTAGCTGAAGGTCTTCTGGACTGCTGAGTCACACATGATTAATTCTAACAATATTTTAATTTCCTTCATGATTAGGTAACTAATGATTTGAAATGAGATTGGGTGTTCTATACTGAATCAGAATTAGTATTTTTTTTTCTTGATGAATTAATTATACTTGATTTATGAAGTGGTACTCTCTGGGGGCCTGACTTTGCAGTGCTTACTGATGAGGCTGAATTCCCATTGAAACCAGTGAGCAATTTTCCTCAATAAGCATTGAAGGATCTGCCCTTAAGACTTAGAAAGTATAACTGGTGCTAGCTTTTGAGCCGCTCTTAGGACTACAATCACAAACACTCCAGAGCTATAATCCTAAAAATACATTTTGCTAAGAACTACAGAAGAATTTCTCAGTAATGTGTACAGGGAGTTATCCCAAGAGTTTTATGTCTTTCCATGAATACAGTATTTTACTAGCAAAATAAACACAGGAAACCTGAGTTGGAAGTACGTGGGCAGTATACTCCTAAAGTCTTCTCCACCAAAACAACTGTGGATACCCTATGCAGATGCAATTCAGTTATCTCCGTAACACCTGTTCCTCTTCATCTTTTACTTGTGATTTCTCAGTGAGCTCTCACAATCAAGATTAAGAAGCTGACTGCCTTTGATGGTCTAGAAATGGATTCAAAGTCACACCAATGCAGTGTTTTAGTGTTTCCCTAATTGATTGTTTCTCATTATCAAATTAAGCTATTTATTTTTTCTTGAGCAAATGCTATTTTTCCAATAACAGAATTAAAAAAACTTCAGTTTTGTGCTTTCAATGAAATATTTTGTGAGTTTTTCTTTTTTCTGTTTTTTTTTTTTAATCAAGGTGTTGGCTTGTCAAGATCCTCTTCTTTATAGACTTATTTACCAAGAAAGAAGTCTCTCAAAAATGAACATATTTTAGAACCATTTTGCTGAGATAATTCCATATTGCTTTTTAAAGCAATTTGGCAAGTATTTCTGATGAAAAAGCTCCTCAACAAAAGTGGCTGCACTTTTAAGACTCCAATTTGAGAACAACTTTAAAAGGCAGTTTATCAGATATTAGTACATCTTAATTTTTGAACCAGCTGTTGTATTATATCTGCACATGAGTTATAGCACCTGTCATCTTCTGATGTCATTAGGTTGCTATGTAAGGATTTGAATGGACTTTTCTCCATTGGCATCAGCGGGTGTTGAATCAGCCACGCAGCCTCAGTCCTGTGAGAGCTGAGGTTCAGTAGACTAAGAATGACCCCTGATGACTGAATATAACTTTGGTTTGAGTTTCAAGCCTTTAAGAGATTTCAGATTTTATAGGATTTTGCAGGGAGAGAAACAGGGTTTGCACTGACATTTCATAAAGGTATCTCAAGGAGTTTTAGGAAAAGATGGAATATCTGCTAATTCTCTGCAAAAAGCAATTACTTCAACAGTGACCTTGAAAACAAAAATACAAAACAGAGGTACCTCCCTATTGAGCTGAAGTAGAAAACTACCTGAGGATGGAAAAGACTAATTTCTTGAACTGTCAATATTTTCTGTAAAATTAAGCATCTTCTAGAGGCTTCTGTGAAGAATGAACATTATTCCTGGTGTTTATTATGTAGCCAAGTATTTCTCCATAGTTTTCAGAAAAATATAGTTATTACTGTTCATTTCTACAGAAACACTCATACATCACATACTAGTACACAGCTGTGCAACCACTGCTAAGGTAATCATTTTATGATGACGTTACAGTCTCAAACCTAGTAGCATATTTAAAAGATATATTCTTCTATTCTGTGATAAAAATAATCTGGTATCACATAAAAAATATAATCTGGAAAACCCTCTGGAATATATCAGAAAACTGCAAAGATGAGTCCACAAAGGACTCAGCTTTGTTATGTTACTGTCCTTTTTGGAGCAGCATAACTTCAGCCCACTCTCCGAAGGTATGTAAGAATCCTTTATTGTATCCCTCTGGATGGTGCTGATTGATTGCCACCTTGCAGCAAGTGATGCATACACAGAAAAATATTTTGTCTCTTTATTTGTGGAAGAGAGGGATTTATTTTTATGCTCTTTTCCCTAACAGATCAGAGAATACCCCCAAATAAAACAGATTATCAAGGAGCAAAGGCTGGCTGAAGTAACTACTTCAAGCCAGATTTTACTAGTTTTCCATGTTAAATTAGTAGCATCATCTTCTACCTGAAGCCAGTGGCATCTGCAGAAAGAAGTGCTGCTCAGTAAGTACTCAGGGCTCTAGGAAAACCACAGGTAAGTTCTGTAAGCTCGATCTGGGGTGCCTACATTAACCACAGCTCCCCAGCCTCCAGCCACATCACCAGAGTACAGGCAGAGTGAACCCCAGCGCTGAGGACACCACAGTTCACCTTTCCTATGTAAGCTGAGATCTCCCAACACTTATTCAGACTGAATTAGGAACTCCAGTGGTGAGCTCGCTATCTCACTGCAGCTGAAGATTCACTCAGCTGAATGTTATTTACCACCCAGTTCCAGGACTTTGCTGTCTTGCTTTCTCCATGCTAATGTAAAGTCGTGCAGTCCACTGTAACCAGTAAATGCCACTTGCCCAGAGCTGCTTGTCCAGTTAAGTGTGACAGTGCTGTCCTGGCTGTGACACAGGACTGAGCTGAGACCTCAGGAACCAGATGCAAAATGTACTACAGGGGACTGCAATGATTCACACTCTCTGTAAACTAGACCACAAATTCAGCAGTCGGTGACACATCTTCCCATTAAAAAAACCCCTTGTCCTAAGTATCTGTGGCACACTGATGAATCCCAGACAAGCCCCTACTAATGGGAATGGCTGTTTTCTTGGCCAACACATGAGGCATTGAACCAGGAATGGTCAAGGCCAAGAATATAAACACAAGATTAAAAATGAATCCTGAGTAGTAAATGGTGTAAAAATTACGTGGCACAGGGTGAGCTCTGCAATCACCCTTGCCAGAAAGGCATTTAAGAAACTCTGAAGATGGTCCTACTTAGATGCCATATAGATTGAGGAAGCTTGTTCCACACCTACAGTTTCTCCCTAAAAAACATTATTGTGCTTTCTGTCACAAGATGAAAGCAGGCCTCCATTATCTGGATGTCTCCTTTGCTTGGGTTTCATGTGATTTAGATATTATTCTGAGTACTGACATTTAACATCTACAGTGTGAGCTGTGTTTTAATATTCCAAACATTCAGGGAATAGGTATCAGTCTCTCTAATCCAAATGTTAATTTGGTTTTCTAAAGAGCATCAGGATAAATTCTGATCAGCACTTCTGCATTAGCTTCTGAGCCGAGTTTTAACACCACACGTGAAGATGAAAGAGCTGATCAAATATAGAAACTACCAGCTGATTTAGAAGGTCAGTATTACAGGGGGTAAGTTGTGTAAGGTCAGATTTCCATTTTCAACCTTGCGCTGGCCTGCAAAATCAGATCTCAGTCCAAGCATGAATAAAGCATATTCTCCCAGAAGACTCCGGTCTGTTTGTTGAGTGAAGCTGGCTGAACAGTAGGATTTTTGACTCGTGAAAAAGTTTTGGGGGGAAGCAGGGAGGGTTATTTGGTTTTACTCTGAATCAGACCAAAAACATTTTTTTTCAATTTCCCACGAACTGGAAACTGAGAGAATAGTTCATTCTGACAATCCCAGCACGTGAAACTTCCTCCAGGAAATAACCTCACTGCACCCAGCAGCTGCTCGGTGAAATCGACATTCTCGGTACTTTCACGCTTGCTAATCACCCACCTCGGTTCCCCCAGCAGCTGCAGGGGCTCCCCAGCCCGGTGCCTCGCACAGCCGGCCGGGCTCGCCACCCCACAGCCCTGCCTCCCCACCCCTGCCCCAGCAGCTACACCCCAGTTCCCCATCGCATAGCAGCTGGCCCCAAGTCCCCCATGCCCACAGGTGTGCCCAGGGCTTTCAGGCTCCAGACTACGGAGACTGGGCCTGTCAAGCCTTGCAGCTCTTGGCTCTAGAGGAGAAAGACGGGGAGCCCCGGGGCATGTGGCTTTCTTAGGGCCTCAGCTCTTGGGGGCTCTGGTCCACCACTGCTGGGTCAGGCAATCCAGTGCATCTGACCGAAAGTTTATTTAACATAAATGTTTGCAGAGAAACATTTTTGATTCAGCAACAAAGCATTAGTTCTCAGGTCTCTGGCATGCGCAGGTCATTCCTACTGAGAATATAAAATGAGAGAAACCATAGTGGCAGGCAGTCCTCTTGCACAATCTCTCTAACTTTTACCCTCTGTCTCATCATGGTCTCATTTTTCCTCAAGGCAGACATCTACACGGACATGGAGAAGAGAAACGGATCCTCCTTATTATTGTTGCCTTAGCAGCAAAATAGACTTCTGCTAAAGGCAATGGATGTTCTGTGCAGGATTCCAGGGTACGCTTTATTCCAGCATGAAAAAATCTGCCTTTCATAAGTTAACGACAAAAATCCTATCAGTGCAGTCCTTGATTTAGAATCGTAGACTGCTGTATTTCATGGGGTGTTTAAGACTGAGTTCAGGTTAATATCAGCAAGATGCACTTAAAAAGATGGATTTACATATACACGTTGTAAAACATACAATTGTTCTTTTCTAAAGTACAGCCTATAGAAATAGAAAATTATTAATGAAACTTCTGAATGAGCACAATGCAAAATGTAGCACATTCAAGACCCTGAGATTACATTTATACTGCTAATATGAACATGTCTAAAACAGTTCCCTGGCACTAAGGCATGCAATAACCAGCACACATACTATTAAACTGTCTTCTCTTTGAAAAGTGGGTATCCACATCCCAGCTGCCTATTGTGCATGTCCCTGGCCCATGCCAGTTACTGAACTGCACCCAGCGATCCTTGGGAGAGCTCTAAGTTGGCTGAGGACAAGAATGTGCCAGAAGCTGTTCCAGCAGTTTTGAAGTATGACAATATTGCAGTGACTGGGAATGTAGTCTGAGATGTATCCATACTTAAAAAGCCTTAAAAGCTCTGAGTTACTTAATTGTCAGAACTGTATAAATACAAATCAAGTATGCAATCTTTTTATCGTATCAGAAAGCCACTGGAGTGTGGTCTATGTAATCTGTGTGATTTACTAATGAGGATGAACCAAATGAGAGCCTTGTTTAAGTACTGCATGTTGACTAGAAGCCTTAATTTCAGTCTTCCAAGATTTTTCTGCCCTCTAAGGGCAATCACCCACAAAATACTAGATGCACATTAGAATGACAGTAGGTCATGAATTTGTCTTCAAGTTTTTTCCAAGGGAAAATCATTATTTCACTGAAGTGTTCTAATTTTCCATTGGGAAATACTATTCCATTAGGAAAATCTAAATACATTTTTTTGTGGGGACACATGGAGGAAAAGAAGTATCATACTATTTCTGCTGTTAAACTAAGACAACATATTCTGTCTGATTCATTTGACAATTTTCTGTAGCTGCCTGAGCTGCTGTAGTCTCATGTGAGCTGAGTTCACATTCTCCCTGTCTGTATTTTCCTCTATGAGCTAATACCATTCAACACATCATTGAAAAAATTTATTTGGGAATATCAAAATGCTTTGCATCTGCCTACTGTTGACATTTCTTATTCGGGATCCTTTTGAACTTTTTGTTCCCTATAAACTTCTGGTTATATTCTAATTTAATAAAACTTTCCACTGTAGAAACTGATTGTTGAACAACTTTCTGACCCCATTTTTCTTGTCTCTCAGATGAAACCAAAAAAGGAAATTAAGACTTCTCAAAATTGTTGATTCTATTATGACACTGTACATTGTTTAAAATTTTGATTTCTATTACACCTATGACACTTCAGAAAAGTCAATGATATGGTTCATGTTTTCAGCACAAGTTATTTTTCTCTTTTGATAACATCAATACCAGTATTAAATTATATCACCTATAATTAGTACAGAAGATTCTGCAAAATTTTTCCCTATAATGCACAGATCATTATGAGGACAGACAAGAAGGCATCAGAATGGACAAAGGTGATCAAACTTTACTCACAGAACTTCTAATAGTCCACTAAGTACATGGTCAAAAGTCTCCTTTCACCACAAGAAATAACTGACAGGCTTGATGTAATGAAATAATTTGTGTAAAGTGATAAAGGAAGTCAAGAAGACAATCTAAATCATGTTACTCTTAATCCCAATCAGATATGTTGGCATCCAGTATACTCACTTATGTCTACGTAAGCACACAGAGGTCATATGGAAGAAAAACTAACCAACTCCACACATTTAGCTAGTCATTAATGACAACTTATAGGCTTTTATTGGACCCTATGACATATGCAATTCATCAAAGTCTTTCTTTTTCCATGCATTTTTACAAAGAAACAAGCACGAGCCTGCACAGAAGCCTTTTTGTCTGTGCTGTCCAATGATCCATATATAAAAAGATGGAAAGAAAAATCTTTCATCGTGGTAAATTCAGCAAGCTGTATTTTTTATAATTAAGATGTGTTAATTTCACTGATACCATTATGTACAATGTAAATCTTTTGCGATGTCTGCAGACTCCTGGTATTCTTGTCAGAGCAACATATAAAATTACATAATAAAAACCATGACGATGATGAGGGTCACAAACTTTACACTAGTAACACTCCTTAGAGAAATTTGAGCCTCAGGGCCTCTTTTTACTCTAATAATATTATACTTAATATGAAATGTCAAAAGATTTTGTAACCCGTTCCCTAGAGAATCTTCTTAAAATCAGGCTGTGTTAGATATTCTGCATCTATTAATTTTCCCTTCCTGTTTTTTATATTCTCCTTAAACATTTTTATTTTTTATCTGTGCCTCCCTGCAACGGGATTTTAGGAAACTATTCCACATTTTGTTAATGCCATTTCAAAAAATTAGTTTGTAATAAATCACCCAGTCCAACCTGAATGTAAATGCTACTACAGAGAAATCTCTCATAATCAAAATAAATTCAACCTGCAGAGTTTGGTGAGAGGAAAAAATAGTTCTTATTATCAAACCGAAAAGGAAGAATTCAGTCAAACTAGCAGCAAGTATAACTATAATCCTAAATATGATGATTGCTTCTTCAGACAGTTGTATACAGAACTGCTTAGCCTAGACTGTTGCTCCTCTGCAAGTCATCAATATTGGGCAAAAACCCCATAGTAATTTTTTCTATATAGCCGTTACACTAATAGCCAATATTATATCCAAACATTAAACGTGCTTACATAGTCCTGATCTGAAATCCTAAACTACTTATCCCTTAATTATTCTATCACATAATATTCATCCATTAGCAAGTTAATAAATAGTTTTAAGACTGAGTTTTGATACATCATCAAAAGGAACTATGGATAATATGAAATGTTTTCATTCTAATTTTACTGATTCTAAACTGGGATATGGTCAAGCTCCTATTTCCCAGCTTGCATTAATAACAAAATCATATTTTTCAAGGCTGATGATGTCACATTTAAGAAGTACAGAAACACGATTAATGAAGTAACCTTGTAGTAACTTCTCCAGAAAAGAGCTCACTCCAAGTCCAGATGTGACAACAGTCACAACATTATTCTTAAGATTTTTTTTTTTTTTGTGGTAAGAATTATCATCGAAGTTATGTCTTTGCAAGTGTGAGGGCACAGGTTACAAATAGATTACAAAAACCACTGAAAATTTCTAAGTATATTTTTGTTATTTTGATTAACACTGATCCTAAGAGGTCAATGTGAATTTCTTCCTTAATTAGATTGCAGAAACAAACAAACGTTGGGGGGTTGTCATGATTTATACCAGAAGAGTATAATGCAGTACAGATGCAATATAATGCTTTACAGTGGAGCTAACAAATAAGAGAATAAAGGGAAAAGAGACTAGGTGAGTCAAAAAAATATAAGGTACACAGGGAGATTAGGGGTCCATGGAATGAAGAGGAACTATTCATATAGGCATATACATGAATATAACATATAGGCAGGCATGACAGACTAGAAAGAGGCACTGTGTTACACAGCATATACATGAATATAACATATAGGCAGGCATGACAGACTAGAAAGAGGCACTGTGTTACACAGACACTCAAATTAGGGACCATTTGGTCATATGGAAGGCAACCCGTTCACACACATCCCTTCATTTGTGAATAATAAAGTATTTTCTAAATCAAAAGAAAGCCAGTTGTGTTAGAGTTGCACCAGAGTCCCTAGTCAGAACAATTTGGTGCAGGATCTGAACTGATATGCTCTCTTGGCCAGCAAAGGATCACTAGGGTTCAAGACTTTACTGCCACACCAATTTGAGGACACCTTTATAACAAGAGACAGAACAGTTTTCTCTGGCAGGTAAGAAAAATTAGTCCTTTGTATGTAGGCAGGGTGCTCCAAACTTATACTGACAGAAGATTTCAGAAAGGCTGCCTTCAAGAGGCTAATTATAATTTCTACAAGTTTTATGAACATGAAACTCAAAAAGTACTTTTTGTACAGCTGCATATCATTTGAACACAACTGCAAAGTGATCTAGTAATGCCCATGTTGTTTCTAATTTAAGTTTTGATGTGAACAGCTTGTTATTAATTAAGACTCAATTACAACACAACACCCAAAGCAGATGCCAGAAATAGACCAGAACTTCTCTTCTGATCAGGAACGAGACTGGCCCTTACTGCTGCCATGACTGCATGATCAAGAACTACATGCAGTAATATGGTGGTAAAGGAGTAGATGTCTTGACGTAACTCACAACTGCAGCAGAGTAGGGGAACCACTTCCCTTCCTCCAGTGCAGCCACAATAGCAACTGCTTGGAGGTTGAACAAGGTCTTTCTTTCAGCACATAAATTAAAGAGGCACTTTTGATTTCAGGCTACTAAGCCCCAATAATTTTTTTCCCAGAACAAATTTTAACAGTAAGAGAATTTGCACAGATCTTCCCTTTCCATGTGTGACCTGAAATATGAACTTCCTTCCCCTTCAGGGCTTCACAGACCTCATTTTCCTTCATTTCTGAAATCTGAGATCCACACTCCTACCCTGGATGCAATCTCGAAAACCAGTTCTGTTCCTCCTCAGAATCCTGTTTTACCCCACATGAGTTGCTCACATGGAAAGAACTAATACCAGGAAACTAATGTATTTTTAGCTGACTTTAATGTGACTTAGCAGCTGGAAAAAAGGACAGCTTGTTCCATGAGAACGCCACCTGGTACTCCATCATGGACACGAGTTAGGAAAGTATTGGTACAACTTTAAATAACTTTCTCCAGCCAGACGTGCTTTCCAGGAACCTTTGCCATCTCTAGAGCTCCAGTCAGGCTCCACATGCCATGTAATTTCACTTGTAGCAGCTCCCTCGCACACAGCTGTCAGCAAGAAGGAGCTCCCACACCAGACAGGGAGCCGCCCCCAGCCGGCAGAAGCAGTCCGAGGTACTGCCGGATATCCGCCGGTGGTGATGCAAGGAGATGCAGGAAATAAGAACATGTAACAGGGGTTAGGCACTTAATTATTTTCTAAAGAGAATAAAAAGGATCTGTTCACATTTTTTTGCAGTAAAAAGCACATCTAATATTTTCAGTGTGCAGTTGTCTTAATGATAGCTTTTTAGGTCTCCAAACTCCAAGCTCCTTTCCACTTAACCTGAGAAACAATGAAGATTCTTTGAAGAATTTTTCTTGCTAGTGTCGTGGGGTTTATAGCAGCATTCATCAACCTATGTTAAAGAAAGGACCACCCTACTCTGTTGAAAAAATACCTGTAGGTCATCTTGAAAAAAACACTTTTCACTTCTCCTGTGAAAAACAGCTGAAATTTTGCATGTTCATGCATTTTCCCCAGTTGGTTTCCTTTACATGTGTGGGACTCCGGTATAGGGTCGGGACTTTTTTTTTTTTAAAAACTGCCATTGTTTCACACATCACCTCTATAGTCTCAAACACAACAAGTGGCCTGAGTTTGGGAAATGGTGAGCTATAGGCCTGAATTGATTTAGCAAACACAAAACCAGTTATAAGCTCACATGATGACTTTTGCAATGTCCTATAGCAATATACAACATGTAAACTACTGCTCATCAGTCAAGCTAGCTACACTGTTCAAGAGATGTCTTTGTAGATGACTCCTGACACCAAGTTGAGAAGTAGAAAAATCCAAAGCATAATAAAACAATTGGGTAAGAAGGCTTGTTTCTGTTTCTTTGGTGTTTCTATTATTTTATTTATTTCAAACATTTAGAAAACTTCTCACATTGGTTATAGTTTGAAAGTGGTAAGTTGTTCAGTTCCAAACCCTAAAAATATTGACATTTACTATCCATGTTTTTCCGCTGTTCAGTAAACTTACCAGTGTAAGTTTAAAACTACTTGCTGACTGCTAAAAATAAGCACAACAGAAGAGTAATTCTGGTTGATTACTATTTTGAAATTATTCATTTTCCTTCTCATACAGGTGAGTGCCAGCCAACACTCCCTTTCCATACCGTGGAGAAAAGTCTATATCATGCCCAATATTAACTTCAGTGAGATTTGTCTTTCCATCATATAAGCAGACTCGGTTCCCCCGTTGGCTGGGGCACCTTCAACATCATGAGAGTGCAAAGCACTCTGTACAGCTGAGCTGCAGCCATTTACTCCTAAGGGCAGCAAGTGTTGTGTTTTGCAGACCTCTGAGCAGTACATCAGATTAAAATAAAACGCGCTGCCTCCTTATACTTGTTTATTTTTATACTAGCAATATAGTAAAGTTCATTGGTGAACGTGTGTGATTTAGCTCCCATCCAACTAAACTGAAACCAGAGATTAGGGAAAGATTGGCATTATGAACTCTTTCTGCCCTCTGGCAGACATGCACGAGCTAACTGTGGTGACAATAAGACCCAGAGAAGTTTCAGAAAACAATCTAAAGACTATGTAAAGCCGAATATACAAAGCTAACCGTATAACCCAATTTTAGCAGAATATGCAGTCATAATTCAAGCTCCTATTATTGCACAGTAAAGCTAAAGAGCGTATTAACTTCTCTCTAGTGATCCTAATTTTATTTTCAGCTGCTTTTCCCCATTTGAAATTTGCAATTCAATGCAATCAATTTCACTTTGGTTAAACACTTTAATGTGCTCTAATAAAAACAGGCAATTGATATTCTAATTCTGTTGTATTCAAACTAGCACTGTATTATGAACACACACTGACAAAATATAGCAAGCACTATGGCAGTTACGTAGAGGAAGCTTCTTCCTCAGTTGTTTGTATGAGATATAATATCAGCCTGTATGGCACTTTTAATTTCAAAATTACACCTTTAAATACCATATCATCTTAATTTCTATCTACTGTCTCTGTGATGCATCAGAGTAGTCTTTTAACACTTCACAGCAGTACCATATCATAATTTAAGGACCACTCTGAAAATATTTTTTCCGCATGCTTCAACTGGCAGCACTCAAATACATAAAATATTTCACTGGGCCGGGATCTAGGACAGCAGAGAACAACTGCAATTCACATTTTATTGACACTGCATGGAGAAAGAACATATAGACATACGATGTAATTACAAGACATGGATTCTATAATTTTTCATATAATCTTCTCTGAGAAAGTCTCAAAAACTTCCTGCCTTCTTTTGACTGGATCAGAGGATGTCAGGGGAAGAATGAAACATTTTGCCAGTTTTTGCTGTCTGCTACCTTGCTGAGGATTATTTTTAGACAGCATAGTTACCAGCAATAATCTCATAAAGAAACAAACAGAAAAACTAAGTAGTGTCCTTAATTACCATTGACTAATCATCAGAATCTCATTTTGGACTGCTTTCTGTGTTTAGTCTTCAAACACCCCTGCAGTGCTGGTTCAGTATTGACTCTGGATAAAGACCACTATCTAAGGAACCACTGATTACACTCTTGTATTCTTTGCTGACTTTCCAGAATGATTTCAACAATCCCAAAGCCAATAAACCCTTGAAACCTGATGAAATCACCATCTGACACATCAGGTGTCAAATCAGCTCAGCACTTCACCTTCTCATGCTTGACCTGAGGCATAACTCTCATTAATGGCAGAGGCAATTCTGCTTGCAAAAAGGTGAAAGGCTGAAGAAACATGGAGCGCTACAGAGCCCAAAGGAAAACTGGAAGAGTATATATGCATCAGTTAATGCATTTGGATGAGTCCCTTTCACCTCTGTGTTTCAAGCATTCTCTTCTGAGCAACTAGAGCTTGACACCCACTCTAATTTTCCAAACAAATTTTCTGATGCCCACCTTTACTCTCAGAAACAATGAAAGCTCATGCAAACTTCAAATAGGAGTAGATTTAGAGTCGGTTTTCTTGGTTTATTTTTTTCAGGCAGATCATCATATTCAAGGCAAAGGTATTCTGCATTACATTATCAAATGTGAGCAGGATCACCTTCAGAAGGATTAACGGATTTGCATTGATGAAATATTGCAACACACAAGATACATAATTATTGGTCTTGCAGTTGATACTTCTCTCCCTTACGTGTGCTACCTACTAGCACTGATTTAATCAATTTTTCTTCTGAACTAAGGTCAGATCAATTATCTTACAGAAAGCCAAGCTTATTTGTGACTCAATTACCTCCTATGTGGTTTTTATGCTATTATTTTTTCAATCTTTCTTGATAAATGAGAAGCTATTAAATTTGGACAAGCATTTTTACAAATCAGTTGGTAGACAGGCAATAATAACAATATTGAAGTATTTCCATAGAAATGAGCTCATTACCTCTGTCTGTTTGTGGTGAAATAGTTTTAAGTGGGTTTTGCATATGTGTTGCCAATCTGGTAGGCAGAGCTGGTTGCAGAAAATGTAATTAATAGATAAACATGGCACAAAGTATGGGAGGTCACATTCTGAACCGCTCAGTTCTTTTGTTAACTTAGACCTTGTGTAATTCCTGATCGATAGAACAATGATGAAATCAATCGTTTCTTCTCAGAATTATCCACTCTGGGTATGGCAGAGAGTTATTAGGGACTTGCCTGACCTGCTATAACTGTTGGTCTTAGTGGTGATTTCAGCTGAAGGACAACTAGATACTGAGGGCATGCCCAAATATCAAGTCAGGTATGTAAGCAGGAGCCACATAAAGCATGCCTAAAACAAAGATCATGACATACCTAATTTGGTCTAGCTAGTCGTAATTATTAAATACCCAGACTGCTTCACATTATGAAAACAAACACGCTCAAGTAAATATTTGCCTCTTCAAACCGTGCACTGCTTTGCAACTGCACCATCAATAGCTCTCCTTTGTGAGTCAAGACCACACCATTTTCTGTAACAAGACAAAGCAACTGAAAGGTGCTTCACGGTACTAGGTTCAAAAGCAAAATTTAGGATCAAATATTGATTATAAAGCAGATGCTACTACACTCACGAAGTTTGCTTTCTTTCATGAGGTTTGTATTTTGAGGGATATAAAGCAGGAGACAAATCTGAGGGACATTTACAAACAAGCAACATAGAAACAAAACCAGCAAGCTACCATGTAACCAGACACCAAACCAACAATCCAACCACAAACCTATCTCGAGGATCACCAAATACAGATGTGTTTCTAAAGAAATACTACTATCAAGCAGAAAGGATAAAAGGAAAAACCGTTAAGTAAGAAAAAAAAAAATACTGGATTGCAGCCATAAAAGTCACTACTGCCTACATAGTTCTCTTTTTCTGCCAGCTTATCCAGTGCAGCTATTTATTGCAACTCCTTTCAAGACTCACTCTCCAGAATTTAGCTGTCTAGAGAGACTTTTTGCTGTGACACGTCTTGAAGACCCATACCTATTGACCCCATCCTCCCTTAACTTCACTGACATACAATTCTTTTCTGGATCCTTTTAAAAATTACTTTTCTTGCTTCAAACTTTCCATGTACTTGCCCCAGTCTATCTTCTGGATCACTTCTGTATTTTCTCCTTTAATATTACGACTTCTTTTGAACTCATGTTTGCTAATATATAGTATCTAGATCTCTGCCATGTCTTCTTTATTCATACTGGCCAATGCTGTGTCAAAAGCCTACTTGATTCATCCTACTGTCTCTTTTCCTCCTCTCTTGTCTCTTGGCTTTACTCACACTTCTGTTTTCAAAGTTGATCTATAAAAACCTTTTCCTTCCTGATTACAGTTCCTAATTTCACACAGTGCCTGCTATAATTTCTTAATTAACTCTGTAACTATATAATTAAACTTTGTCACATTTGCTGAAACATCTGGCAGGAAAGAAGCACTCCAAATAAACTTGTAGTATTACTGAATAGGTCGCTATTAACTACAGCCTATCATCGTAACTAGCTCCATTTCCATCAACACTGACTACATCTTTTTCTTGTCTTAGCTGGTAAACCTTCTGGGACAGGCATAGTGTTTTGGTTTGGTGTCTGAAGAGCCCTGAAGAGTAGTCTCCAATTACTCTGAGACTGACAATAGTATAATTTAAAGAGACTGTAATACATAGGGATAAAGGTTTCCTAAAGAATTTGACATAATTCATAATGCACTGAGATGCTTCAAAAACTGTTCATTTCTTCAAACTGGATCTCAGTTTGCCTAAATACGTGGGGTGTCAGTCCTATAGACCATTTATTAGCACAGCAATAAAGGATATCTTTTATTAGAAAGAAACTTCCCTGCATGGCCCTCCTCAGGTACGTGCTTGGCAGCGTTTGGTTCTGCACACCTGTCAGCTAAATCTAAGAGCAAGCTCCAACACACAAAAGACTTGAAAAATCCCTGGGGGTTCCTGTGTCAGCACAGCTCCCCGTGCTTGCACATTAACCTGTGACAGATGCACTGACCAGGCTGCCGATTTGTTCAGCAATTGCCACAGAGCTTGAGTTATGATTACAGGCAGTCCTTGCTACCAGACACGTACTGCTTTAACATCAACAATGAAGATGAGTCATTAAAGCAACTTTGGAGCATCAGTGAGCAAATGCCGAGACAAATATGTCTGTCTGCTGTGACAGTGTCTGCTGTGACAGTGTATGCTGTGACATCTAAGAGAGCACTGCCCTGGGGTGTTCTTTGCATTATTATCTCCCTCCCCCCAGTGTCTATCACAAATATCAAAACTCCACCTCTACCATAAGCTTGAAGGGAGAAGGAAATTTTGCCCTTTCACTTTCCTCCAGCATCCTGCTTATTTCAGAAGACTTTATCAGTCTATCCCAGTCTGAAACTTTGTTTATTGGGGTCTTTCCTCTGACCCTAGTAATACAGCTCCTCTGAGCTTTTTCCCAACAGCAGCAGCAGTTTTATAAATTGGTGTGATTCATACACTGCCACTCACACTCTGAAGGGTGGTTTTGAACCTACCATATGAATTTCAGTCTGGTACAACCTGGGAAAGTTATGGTTCGTAGCAGATAAACGGAGATGGTCGGTCTGCAGACTCAGGAAGATGCCATTGCAGTTCACAGTTGGTTAGAAGATTATCAGACACATTCATTTAATGTGGTGCTGCTTTTTGACACTTCCACCAGGAAAAGTTTCCCTATACTCTTGCTGTAAAAGGGATTTTCCTAGCCCTGGAAATATTCTTCCACTTTAAATATTTACCAGCAATAATCCACCACCTTTTTTTACTGTTGTCTTTTGGGGAGTTTTGTCTCTGTAAAGACAGATTGTGCCAGGCAGAGCAGGCAAGGATATAAGAAGTTATGAAGACGAACTCTTTGATCGGTCTATATGCAAGAAGCACAACAGCGAGCAAGCATGTATACAGAATATTAAAAGAGCTGTATGCCCCTTAAAACAACATCCTCAGCTCAACTTGGGATGAAATATACATTTAGAATAAATTTTCACTTAAATAACAGAAGGAGTAAAAACCGGTCAGTACCTCAACCTCACTTTTTTAAACTTCACTTCTCAGAGTGACCTGAGAATCTGATGCAAATTAATTGCATAATTGACTTGTTACAGGACTAGGACTTGGAGACATGATTTGACCCACTGCAGATAAGCAAAGGACAGTATGGTGTCTTTATCCCCATGGTAATTCACAAACTTCAGAGCAGTCAGCTGGAGAAAATTGCTTCAAAAAATCACAGTCTATGTTCCATTTGATGCAGATCTGTCAATCCTATTCTGTGCATAGAGGGCTTTAGAACTAGTGAGACTTGCTTAGCTACCAAGTATGTTTATTTCAGATCCTGTATTATTAGACAGTGGCTGTGATTTTTGGGGGTAGTTTCCAGCCACGATGAACTGGAGCAGACTTCTGCCACTTTTCTCCTCCAAAGAAGGTGAACCTGCAGGCATACCAGGAGGTGCCTGTTCAATTTGAAGAACAGATGTCTGGAAATGCTTTCTCAAGACATCCCTGGCTGCTCAGCATCCTGATCCACTACACATTCCCAAACACTTTAAGCACATTTGTTTTCCACCTGCAGTCAGTCTGTGAACCATCTATGTGCTTTCAGATGGGGCACTGGTTTAACTGAATGGGCAGCTGGTACCTGATACTGACGTCATGTGCCAAACACTAACAGCTTGAAGCACATGCCTATTCAAACTACATCCAGTGATATCATTCATATGTAGAATTACGTGCAAACACATAAGCAGAGATGGGTTTGTGATAACACCCATTGCCCCAGCTATCGTCAGGATTATTTCTTGGGAAGAAAAAAATGAACACATAGCAAAAATGAACAAGATGTAACAGAAGTAAATTAAATGCAGACTGTAAGAAAGATGTACAATCTCTATCGTCAATTGCTCAAAAGTAAACATGATGTCCTAATCATCACATTCCAATGAGTCCTTAAGTTAGACCAGAGTCCTTAAGTTCAAAACCACAGAAGTGGTTTCAGTAGGTGCTGTGAAGCTGTACCTTGTTGTAAACTCCCTCAGAAACTTGCTCTGAATCAAGGAGAAAACACATTCTCCCTTTCTTTCTTCCATTCAGATTCCCAAATACAGATTTTTTTTGAAGCTTGGGGATTACAGATTTGAGAGCTTTAATTTCAAGTCCTCACAACAGTATAACTTCTGCATTTGCCGATTCTGTGATAATCAATTTAAATTCTGCAGAAAAATGCTTTTAAGGAAAAAAAAAAGGAGGCATTAGCACTGTGTTAAAAGGATGCCACCTACTGGGCATCTCATCAACCTCCAGTAAAAGACCTGTAGAGGTAAATAAGCAGATCTGAGAAAACTGAAAAAGCCGGCTTTGCAGGAAAGCTCCCTAAAACCGGGGGGGGGGGGGGGGGGGGAAGCAGCTCCCTGTGCTCCTTAAGCTCAGGGTTTCCCAGAAGTTCAGGGTTTTCTTTCTTTTCTGCCAGCTTTCTCATGCATCCTTTTTTCTCTTGTAGGAGTAGCAGCAGCAATAGCCATGTTTCATGAGCATTTATTCTTTGTATTGTCCTCTTAACTCTTCTCCTTCTGGTGCCTATCTTCCTTCCTGAGAAGGTTGCATCTTAACAATCTATTCACCAGTCTTTTCCATTCTCCTCCCTTAGCCTAACAGGCACTGTCCAGGCTTCCCATTGAAAACAAGTAAAAGATGCAATGTATGCACACACATGCGGAGATACACACAAGCAAACATGATGGAATTAATATCATGCTTTAGGGGAAAATCAAACTGTACTTTAGGCTCTCCTTGTTATGTGGTCAAAAAGAAAAGTTAAAAATGAGGTTTCAGCTTTGAGTTTATATTTCGTGGTTTTGTGAGATTATCTCAGCCCTGTTACTTAACTGTTCTGTCACTACATTCTGCTTCAACTATTGGTTTTCCTTTTTATTTGAAATACTGCTGCTTAGTGGGAAACTGCCAGGCAAATAGGGAGCAACTTTTGTTGTATCTAACATCCCTTGCAACTGTGGAGTGTGAAATATCTGAAAAACCCTGCAGAATTGACATGAGTTTATACAGTCTCCAAGGTTTAACATAAACCATCAGAAAAGTATGCAGTTCTTGTGCAGTTTGTTAGTCAGAGGACTAATAAAACAGAGGGCCACGTCCTCATTTACCCTTGGTATCAATTATACTATTGCAGCAGAATTAAAAGACTTTGAAACAAACATGGATTACATTTATACCTACCATCTCTAGATTCCTTTTCACTAACAGATTAATGCAAAGGGACATTAATTTTATAAGCAAACTAATAATTCTTCACATTAGATCCTATTCTCATTCTCACTACGGTCACTCTTCACTACATTGACAGTACAAAGAGGACTTCATATGAGTCAACTGTTTCCAAGTAAGAATTAAGGCTTTAATATAATAACAGTATGATGTACTGTGGGCCAGAGGGTTGGTTTGCATAGTTTTAAAACCAGTATCACTATGCCTACTAAGGGTATTAACCTCCTTTTTGTAATTGGAAGAAGTATTTGGTGCAGCAACTGATGTGATAACAGCACAGGTATGCTTTTTATCCATCAGTATAGTTTCTTCCTCACACCCACACCAGGATGAGCCTACTTATATTGATCTAACTGCTCCCTCCATGGGAACTCTGTTATTTCTTGCCATTCCACTTCTATCACCGCAGCACAACAATTTGGTGCACCTGGTTGTCAGCAGGTCAAGCCCACTCTTTAAATGCGAGCTCACAGAGCTTTCACGCCTGTGACTCTCAAAAGGAACAATTACATTACAAAACTCTCAGACCATGCCTTGGACAGTGGAGGGACAAGCCATCACGTTTGTGCCAGGCTTGAGAGCGGGCAAATGTGCGCCTGTCTGAGAGTGGCACTGAGGCAGCCTGAGGCAGCGAGCGAGGATGCAGTCTTTTGTGTTCGGTGCTACATCAGCCTGGCAACACCGCTTCTGGTCCCCACCAGCACCAGAGCGAGCCAGCATGGCTCGGAGCAGCATTGCTGCAACAGGCACATCCCTGTCCCACGTGTCTGCTGGCCAGAAAAAGCTGAAAGGGTTGCTGGCATCTAGCTTCCCTGGATTACAGTTTCTGAGGCCACCACACACAGCCTCAGTGCTGGGAGACCTGAGATCAGCCCAGACTCCTCATTAGACACCAACGAGATTAACTTTGTGTCATGCATTTTTATTGTATCTTACCATTCTACTTCCAGGCATAAAAGGACAGATGCTCTGATTCCAGTCTGCATAACCACTGATTTAAACATATTAATTCAGGCTAGTGATGCAAGTTGTTACAACTTGTTTATGGAAATGCCCCTTATACAACGTTTCCCAATCCCTGAAAGAGAGTTCTACCCAAGGGTTGCAGAAATTATGGGAAGAAAAATGCAAAAGAGAGGGTTTTTTTATTATTAGCCAACCAGATTGGCTCTAAGCAGGATGGCAGAACAAGATCTGTAAGCAGATGGGATAGCAACCTTGTTTCAGAGCGACAAGAATTTGCATCATGCACACAGACCATACTTTAAGAGTGTATCATCTCCTAGCTACAGAAAACCCTAATTCTACCTACCTATAGGTGATAGATAAGATTTTCTTTTTCCTCCTCTTGGGAAAAGTCACATGGCACAAGTTAGCTTGCACAGTACTTTGAGAAGTACTACATTCCTCCTGTCTGTGTGGTAGTGCTTCTTACTTGCTGTTTGCCTAAAGAGTTAAGTTCACTTAGGATGAGGATACTATGGAAAATAGTTTGCAAAATACTGCTTTAATAAGATTATAAGAAAAATCTAATTCACCAACTTTTCAGAACACCAAGGCCACCTTCTCACCCTTTCTACCCTCATGCTTTGACCATACGCAAGGATTCCGGATAATACCTTGCTGAAATGTCAAACAGAATTAAGGAGGAGGAAACTGCTCAGGAGCAACAGTGTACAAGCTGAACAAGAAAGAGAAAGAGGAAAGACAGTTTTCCACTAGATCTCTCTCAAACAAATGTGTGAATACCTGAAGTGGTTTCCTCATTCTCCAAAAGTCTATCCCTCTCTTTTTTTACTATTAACTGGGAGTTCTGTCATACATAATCATATTGCTCTGGGATTCAGCAGAATTTGAGGAAGTCAGTGTAGCAAACAGGATTTCACCAGTACGATATTCCTGTCTGTATGTTATCCACATATTGCAACAGGTATTAAAAACTATGAGTAATGCTACAGGTGTCTTAAGTACACTAAACAAGTATCTTTGCTATTTTACAGTATCCCATATTCTAACTACTTTGAATAACAGATCACATCTTGTATTAGTTCCTGTCACAGAAAAACTTGCTCCTGACACACTTCAGTCTCACTGACAGGATGGCAGTGCCTCCAGTTGCAGGAGCTAACTCATGCCCTAGCACTACTTCTCTTGTAGTGTGTGCAATCTACTCTTAAAAAAATACCTTAAAAGGAAGCAGAGGATGAAGAACAGAGGTGTACCTCTTTTATCAGGCTAATGCTAATGATCCACAGAGAAAATGACAGTTCTTCATGGGCTAGCATTAAACATGAAAGCTAACAGACTGGCTGTCATACTGCCACCTTCTTTAAGATTGATGAGCTTTAACTATTCAGCGGCATTAAGATCACTTTAATATTAGCTCTCAATAGTATCCTAAGTATATCAGCTTTAGCTTTCTGAAATTTTTATTTGCAGCCTAAGGCTCTTAAATTTTTGCATTGTTTTCACCTTCCACCTTTGATTTTACTAATGGATGAAAATTTTAGCAAAAACTCTGTGTTCAATGATATTAAAAGATCTTTTAAACAAAAACACAGGGTACTTTGCTGTGTTTGTAAGTCACTGGTGCGCTTATCTCACATAGAGTCTCTTGGAATTACATTAATAAACTAAATTCATGTAATCAAGTCAGATGATTAAAGACTCTCCAGATTATAAAGGTAACTCCAAAGTTATAAGCCACTTGGGTAACCTTTATTTAGCCTTCTTGTGGACAGGTACTACAATTTTTAATTACTTGTCCTCACACTTCTTTTTCCATTCCATTGAAATCCTTCTTCATTGGGTTTTTAAGGATGAACAGTGCCCACTGAATGAAAAGTGATTCAGTACTTTATTTTATCACTGGTATTCAGTAGGTTTCATTTATTGTACATACATCAAACCTTGCATGGTAGACAGATGTATTCATTTCTTTACATGGCTTTTTCCTTGGTGCTCATTACTGCAGTATAAATGCTTCACTGACAACTAACTCACCTTCAAACTACTGCTGTTTGGTGAGAGACGGTATTATTGTGATTCCACAGATGAGGAGCCAATGCGCTTCCATTTGACAGCTTGGCATTTTTCTCCTCAAACAAAGACAGACTTCTAAAACTCACTACCTGCTCTCAGTAGCTCAACATATCATACGTATGAAAGATGAAGCAGCAAGATCTAAGATATGGAAGGAAAAACGTTTAAAAGACAGATGACAGTGTATTGTGTTTTCATAAACGTTGCCAATGTACATCACTAGTGCAATGTTCCCAACTCATGCAGCACATCCTGTAGAGGTATTTCCCTATGGAATGTTTCATTTTATTTCAAGGTAAACTGTGTCTGTATTTTCTAAAATTCTTTGGCCATTCTTGGACCATAGAATAGAACTTTTTCTCCTTCAAGATCTTACAGAGATGACATAATTTCTGCTATTTAGCAGGTAAGTTGCTACCCCTTCTCTGAGTTCCAGTTGCTTTGGGGCAATTAGTGCTTTCAGCCCTCTTTTCTTTCTCCCATTTTTAGATATGCTTGCATGCCTCCTTTCCAGACCACAATAATTCCCTGAGTCATAGAAAAAAACTAGGCTGGAATGGACCTCTGGAGATAACCTAGCAACCCCCCTGCTCAAAGCAGGGCTAACTTCAAAGTTAGATCTGGTTACTCAGGGTCATATCCAGGCTAGTTCTGAGTTTCTCCAAGGATGGAAATTCCACAGCCTCTCTGGGGAATCTGTTCCAGTGCCCAACTGTTCTCATTCATCTGCTCGCTAATGATTTGGATCCGACTGTGATTTAGAAATGTCCCCAGTATCATGTGATTAACACTATCGGTTTTTAGTGGCATTCACTCTGGCAAGAGGGTGAGAATTTCTGCTATTTCAGGACCTCTCTTCTTCGATACATCTTGCGCAGACGATTCATCAGCAGGCATTTTTTAAATGCTGCCTTCTGGATAAAGTGTTGGAAGGCATTAATTAGCTGCCCTCCTTGTCCTATTTGACTTTCCAGTACGAAATTGTGCATCTAACATAATGAATATGCTTGCTAGAGAGGGCTTGGAAGTGATGTCATTTAGCATTGAGTGGGTTGTTTTGTTCCTGTATCATTGCATGATTGTTCTTGTGTTGATTTGTTCCTGATTCATTGCCTTAAAGACCTTTAATATCTATGCATACAAGGAATACCCTATCATTTTTCCTTCTCTACTGCCATCATCAAGTGCACCTTTTCCTATGGTTTCTTCACTTTTCTAATTAACATCTTTATTGCCAAGGGGCTCAAAGTGGAAGTAGTTATCACGGTGCAGTATGTACTTCTGGAACTGCCTTATAGCTAGATTTTGCAGCAAGCAGTTGACATCCTCTGTCTCCAAACACACACAGAAACTTAGTATTACACAGGCCTAACAGGCTACATTCTTTTCCAGTTTTCACTGCTTTTAATGTATTTATCAAATTTAATTAATAGCTAAACTTTATATCCAAAATTAATCTGCAGGAGCATCTATAATAGAGATAACTGGAGACTTACTTGTATCCTTGGGCTTTTATCTACATAGAATAAATGTTCTCATATCCTACGAGCCTTGTTTTGTGCCACAGGTTCCATTTTTCCTGTAGCCAGTCTCAAAAATTGTACCCAAATACTGATGCTCATTTTTATGGCTATTTCTTCTTAATTTTTTTTAAAAGTTGCATGTCTCATGACTATAAATCTCCTTTTTTTTTTAACTGCAACACTGCTGCTGGCTGCTTTCCCCAGAGACATTCTTCACTGAAGGCTTTGATCTCTTTAGTTTGCTTTGCAGTATTTAACACGCATCTTCTCAAACACCTGCTTTTCATATTTCATTGCGTGATACTTCCACTCACTGGCAATTTGCTGGGTTTGTGCCTCTGCAGTATTCTTCTTTTCTAATGTGAACTGTGGTTGATACTCCTCTCTGGCACTGTGCATACAAGTGACTGCTGACCTCCCACATTTTATCATCTATCTACATGTCATCACCATTACTAAGGTGTCCTCCCATCTGATCTCTTATGCTCTAGCCATTCTAGTGGTATTCTAGATGTTCAAGTGTCCTCCATTAACATACATACTTTTATTTCATTTTTACCTCATAGTATTAGAAGTTTCCAGCACCTCACTCTCCTCTGCAAAACAGTCTTTTTATAATCAGTTACATCTGGCTGATTCACTCACACCAAAGGACCCATTAGGTCCTCAACTTTCCTCAGATTTATTCCCTGAACAGAGAACTCTCTCTGAAACCATACACTTCAAAACGCTCCAACTATCCATCCACATATCTTCTGTCAGCTTCAGAACTTTTCCCTTATAGATGTTTATAGATGTTCTCATTTGTCTGTACAAAAGAATATGAGAAACAGAGAATCTTTCTCCCTGTTTGCCTGCAGTCCAGCAAAAAACTGGTTCCATCAACCAAATCTGTGCATTAAATGAAACTTTCTGGAAGCTCAGAAGGTGTACACTTCTTGCCTTTGTATGAGGAACATAAAATTTTCTCCAGATTCTGTCTGTGAACTTGGTTTAGACTATTACCATAAAGACAGTGGTACCTAGCTAACAGTCAGCAAGTCCTGCTCACACACTGAATGCCAAGAACTAAACAGAGTTGCTTAAATTAACTAGGTTTTCAGATAGCTTCTGTATCCTACCCTCTGAAGCTCAGCACAATAAACCCATGAAGAATAAATACCATTGTCTTAAGATCAGTACGCCAGTGTTTTAACTACGCATGGTGAAAATGGCTCATGAAAGAGACCAGAACCTTTAAAGTCCAATGCAAAAGCCTATGTCAGCGGGGCTGAATTGGTCACAACAGTGGCAGACTGACATCCTGTATGTTTAAGTCCCAAACGAAAATAAAACCTCACCAGAAATCTTCACAGGTATCTGCTGATAGCAGAATACTGGTGAGATTCTGGAAGGTCATGTATGACTGGCATATTGTCAAGGGTACTGCCTCTCTCACCTTGAGCTCCTCCATTACGAACTTTCTTCTGTTCCACTCCTGTCTCCTCCCAGACATTAGCTGCTGTTTCTCACGTATTTCCACTCTCCATTCTTTCAGTATCCTTCACAATTCCTAGTCAGACCTAGCTCCCTCCAAGCCTTCTGCCACTGCAGTACCAAACTCCTTCCCTGGCCTTCAGTTTCTCCCCTTCTTAACTATCTCACTTTCCTGGCTTCATGACTGTGGTATATTTAGCGGGGAAGCAGGGAGGGAACTCTGTCTCTTCCAATGCATCTTCATCCCATTGTCCTGGTGTCCTACCAGCTCCCACCACTACCAGCCCCTAAATGCCTCTTCCTGGGAATGTCAGTGGTTTTCAGATATCAGTTTGTCCCTCAGCATCTAACTTGTCAAACAAGCTTGTCCTTCTCAAATGCTTCCTGTCTCAAACTCCACACTCCTCTGGCCCTCAGTACTAACTCCTAATCTCAGTTTCAGTATCCCTCTTCCATGTCTGAAACCATTCCCATTTTCCCACAATCCACACTATTTGTACCTCTTCCTGCTCCTCCTTTGTGCTTTAGTCTTGTTCTACCTGCTCTCAGTTAGGCAGCATAAACTGGCTTACACTACCTCAAAACTGTGATTGCAGACCAAAGCTCTAGGAAGATCAGGGCTGTACACGTGTGGGTGTGTACTTACACAAATGGTAGAAGGTTCAGTCCTGACTCAGAACCATCTACTGCCAAGTCCATTTTCCACCGCATGGTAGCACAAGAACTTCTCAGAGAAAAACAGCGACCAGAACTTGCGGACATAAGCAAAACAATATATCCTGCACTAGAGGAGATTTTCAGAGACCATGAAAATTATCTGGCTAAAATTTTCCAAATATATTCAACAGATTGAAGATTGAGACAGTTAACTTTTCTTTTTCTGTAAGTATGCACTGTGAATAGGGCTGTATTCTCTCCCAATATCTCCTCCAGGCTGTTGCGTCCTAGTCCATCCAAAGGACACCCATTGCACTGTACATGGTGCACTTTTCTGATTAAAATAGTATTTTACTATAAATAAAATATTTTTATACATAATTGAAGCTCTGCTTACCTGCAAAACTATTTTTATAATGATAGTAAAAATCTAGATTTCATTAAAAAATTCCTGCAATTCATTAATATTTCCTTTTTCGTTGAAAAAATGGAACACTTTCAACAGTAAAATTAGTTCTGAAAAACATTTTATAAAATTCTACACTGAAGTAATTGGCATAGCTAACTATCTTTAAATGTTATATCCATGATTTCTCCATGTGGAATTACATATGAGTTGAAAACCACAATTAATCACTTCAAGAAACCTCTTATCAAACATATTCTTTGATGTGGTATATGGCATAGCTGTAACATATTTGATGGCCTGAATTATAGTAAATAACATACTGACCATACGTTGCAAGTTATTTACCAAGTAGAGAAATGATAGGCTTTGATACTAGTAAAACATGGTCCCAATATTTTGCGACAGTATGAAGATACTTTCAGTTAACAGTCAAGGTTCCACAGGACCCCTTCTGTGTACAGTGCATACATACCTCCTTCTGGCTTAACCATACTAATTTCTCACGCTCTATAGGCCATTAAGCCCTACTTCTTTTCCTCTTATTAAAGGGCAAGCTGCTACATTCTTCACCATGGACTACTTTAAATACAGAGATCTGTGTCATTTCTGTCACCGCACAGGCAACTCGAACAGCTACACCAATGACAAAATGATGGAGTGGGCTTGGATTTTTAGTTTGCATGTGGATTTCAGATGTGAATTATTTTGGATGGTAGGTGAAAGAGAAGTGATACAGTTATACGGTGACTACCTACAGGTTCTTCCAGTGATGACCTCTGATTACATTAGGCATTTCATGGGAGAAACACATTTCCTTCAAAACACTGCAGATCTGATTGCCAATAAAGTCAGCAGGCATTTAAACACTTATAAATCCAAACATACATGTTTTCTTTTCAGTGCTGAAATTACTCCAGTCTTTAGGAAGCACATACTATCAAATACCATAAGACAATAAAAACGAAAAATATGATAAAAAACAGCAGAGTAGAAAATACTGGGCCTGCTTTATCTGTGAGAACATATGGTAACAATGATTATTATTTATTACTTGATCTTGCTTCAACCCCAAACGTACTTGGCAACATTTGAACACAGAGGAAAATATTGTAACGCAAACAGCTCAAGGGCTTAAATGAGTCAAGCTCTTGAGCAGTCTGTAGTAGGGGAAGCGGCCCTCAGAAAATTAAAAGTCTCCTCACACCCAATTTGTTCCCCATCACTGAATCTTTCTCAAGACCAGGGCTTAAAGGATTTGCTAAACTCCAAGCACTACAACTCTGCAGGGTCAGGAGCACATGATCTGCTGTCTATGGGTTACTCTTTCATTTTCTCAGCAGATGTTCTTTAACATTCTGAAGCAAAGCCAAAGACTTACCGGAGATGCTTTAAATTGGTCAGACTAAACTACCCTTTGAATCAGGCTCATGCTATCAGGCTCACACTAATCCTGTTTGCCATTTTCCTTTGTTAGAAATAGGGTTCCTGGAAGAGTTGCAATATAAAACATTAAGATTGAATAATCCACTCAAACACCTGTATAATCAACTAAACCAGTATCAGTGATCTGTCTTATCGATACATTACATATGCAAAATTAAATATTTGAGTGTAAATGAAACCTCCCCTGCTACAATACATGTAAATGGAAGACAGTGATGTCTACCAGTTAATTAGGCATTTTGTAACAAAGCTTTCCAGAAGGTCATCTCTACCACTAAATGCTCATGCGCACATATCATTCAAAGCATCTCTTCTGAGTTCTCAGTTTTCTGCAAAACACTTTATTCTCTAACTTTCTTGTTATTTGATGTAGTTGCTGCATCCCATACCCTTCAGTCTTCATAGTGTTTCCACCCCAGCAGCAACAGCACAGGTGAGGATAACAGCAGCGAACCTACCTTTCCCATTCCATATTGTTTGGAGGGTGGCGATTTGGAGACAAAAGAAAATGAAGATCCCATTAGGAACTGGTGAGACTGGTGAGAACAGAAGGAGTTCTTATCAGGAGAGATGCAACTTTTCATCACGTAAGGAAACTCAGCAGTCTTAGATACCTTCCTCTACCAAAGTCAAGAAAAAATTAAGAAGTTTCTCTAAGCAATCGAAGTAGCGAAGGTGTCAGCATCCTCTCTCTCCCGGCCTTCAACATTTAAGGCTGGAGGAGAATGCACACAGCATGTTTAAGAGTATGAAATGCTCACACCCACAGGGTGTTTCAGGCTGCTGGTATAGTTTGGAGAGGGTCTAGTACAACAATCTAAAGATCATCAACTATCTTTTGTTGTTCATTGTACTCCAATGGATGAGAGATGACAGCCCATAACATATAAAGAGCTATAACTGTATGGGACAGCATTCATTCCCCTTCTGTGGCGAATCATACTTGTCCATGCAAAGATGCTTACCATCTGCTTGTTAGGTGATGTACAGCGAATTACACCATCATGTTTCAACAATGAAAAGGGAGCACAGTTTAAGAGAAGCGCCTAGTGATGAAGCAGCTGCACAGCTACAGGTAACTAAGACTACAGAATACAGGCTACAGACTAAGGCTACAGGTAACTAAGACTATGTGAATGAGACAAACATCAAGAAAGAAAATTGGAGCAAATCACATGGTGATAGCGCTGCATAAAAGAATGCAGCTTGTGCAACAGAAAGTGAGACACAAATAGGTTCTGTACTGAAGGCAGTGTAGAGCATCACCAGTTTGGTACTGCATCATAACGGGGGTAAATTTAAAAAGAAAAATCACTTGTGGGGTTCACGTTACTTCTTCACAGATCACTTAAATCAAGACAGCTTGATTTGCTACAGATAAATGCTCTGGCACACACAATGTGCAGGGAAGATCCAGATACAAACAATATCAACAAAATACAACTGCAGAGCTACCTGTGATTTTTCTAAGCAGTTAACACTCGTTACTGATATCAGCTGGAGGGAAATCAGAACAGAAATGGAGTCATCCATCTGCATGCATCACAGCTGAAATGCTACAGTCACGTGAGCTTTCTCGTGTTAGAGCATGCCTCAGTGCTGCCTGAGAGAAATAGAAGCAGCTAATTCACTCTATGAATTTATTCAGTCTTTGATTACCTTTCTCACTCTTCCATCAAGCTCTAACAGTGCCATGGATTACAGCAATTTTTGTTATGCGAGCGCTGAAAACTAAGTAAATATTTCCCCATAAAAAAAACACACGCAGAAAATTCAGTTGACCTTTGAAGAGACACTGTGCCAAATGTGGTGTCTCATTGCAGTCACTAATAAAAAAGTAAAATCAAGTTTAGTTTCTTTTTCTTTTACAAGTACATCTCAGCACAATCTTAACCATGGAGCCTTAACATCTTTGTAATAGCAACACTGTGTTTTCAGAAACATTTCACATATTTAAAAGAGATTATTTTTAATTGTCAGCTTAGTTCTGAGAAGACAACTCTGAAGACAAGACACAATTCATTTTGACTCAAGCAACCTCCAAACATGTCTGTGAACTCACTTGGCATTGCCTGCATTAGTGTCCAATTTCTAGGACAAACCAACAGAATAAAAATCTGCTTTTCTAATTGTGGAAGGGTAGTTCAGCACTTTGTAGCACATCTAGGAAGAAAAAGGCATTTCAAACACCTGCTTTTGAATAATAGCAATTTTTCAACTTGTGCTTTACCCCAAGCTAATGAGGACATCCCAAACGAAACACGTCAAAGCCACCAACACGGTTACATTGTATCTTTCTACTCCTTTAAAGTACATACTGCTAGAGTTACCATGAATAAAATATAGTGAAACCATAGATTCAAAAATACTGCAAGATTTATCAAATGTATTATTCATCTAACTCTTGGTAACAGCTAACAGTATTCACCAAAAGCCACAGACAAAGTGGTATGGTTCTTACAGACACTGCTGGATATGACCAAGCAGGAAATTATTTGCTAAACAGTGTCACATGAAACTGTTGACACTGAAATGTGACACGTGAAACTGAAATGCATGCTGATTTCCAAAAACACTACTAAAAGTGTGGTGTGAACAGCCAATTCTGCAAAATCTGTGCCAGGTCTTTTTATTAAGTATAACCAAAGTAAATGATAAAAAAGCCAAGGTCCAGAAGCTTATTTTAAAATAGATGCCATTCCATGCCACCTTTACTGAACCACACAGGATTACTGTGAAAAAAAAAACAGGAGTACTGCAATTATGTGGAGGTGTAATAGATAAGATGCACTTATATGAACTGCATTTTTCAGCTCTGCACTATCAGTCCATCTTCTCCTGGACCCAGGAGAGCTCCTCCCTGGGTCTCTGGTGCACATGTTAAGCTGATCCTTGCAGTAACTCACCTTTCAGGACTACAGCACTTCAGTATGCAACTTGCTAAAAGCAGTACTAGTTCACCTGTCTACCATACTATCATAATTCAGAAGGCATTTTGGGAACCATGGAATAATACATGGCAGCATACCTCTGATGTGCTTCATATCTACTCTCATTCCCAGTGCTACTCCCTACCAACTATGGTCAACGACTCCACTTTCTTCTTATGGCTGAATACCAAAATTTCTTGTTCTTCCTTGGTTTAATGGTAAGTCTTTGCATATGTCCATACAAAGCAGCACAGGCAGTCAAATGGAGCTCACTACCAGCGGGCAACTACCACCCTCAGGTCCTCCCCACCCTGGGGATCCATATCCTTAACCAAGGATCACCTCAAGCATGGAGCCAACTGAACGGCTCACAGGATCACTGGTGAGGCAAAACCATGTCCTTGGTTTGTTCAGCAGATCACTTGAAGTAAGATTCCTCCAACAACTGTGGATACCATCTTGATTAAAAGGTGTCCAGCTGAAACATGCCCTTAAATACAACCTCTAGCATGAGGCATGGATTTTCCAGTTGTAACTTTGGGGTGAATACCAAGCCCAGCATTGTTAGCAGGGCTCCTTATTGACTAAGATGTGGCCAGTATCTCTGCCATCATCATCTTGTATTAGCTAGTTCTCCATACGAGAAATTCAGTGTGTCTCCCCATTTCATAGGCAAAATCAGTTCAAATTTTATCCAATACGAAGGACAGTTTAAAAACAGTCTTGCATACAGATTCTCCATTCCTTCCACCTGCCAAATCCCACCATCAAAAGCTATGCATGGAAGCATAACTGTAACAAAAATAACAAAAAGCTTCAGCACAAAATATTGACCTTCAAGCAAAATTATTTTTTAAAATTAACAGTGCTATTTAGCTGTGTGATCTTTCACAGTTGCTTCTGCTTCAGAAGAATGAGAATTACCTTTTAGGAAATTTACATCTAGGCTTTCTCTGCATCAGAACCATTCATTACAGCATCTGTATTGTAGCAAGTTCTCATACAAAACACCACCTCTGTAACGCAGTGCAACGCAGAGATCCCAGGGCTCAACCTGAAGCAGTCATTTCAGGTACCCAAAGCAGCTCTGTCACACAGATATGGCAGCCACCCAGAGACCAACACTTTGCTTCTCAGGACTGAGCCACAGGGGCATGTCTTGCCGCTGGCACTTGTGTTGCTCTCATGTACCAGAGGCTTCTAGCAGCCAGACCCACTCCTTCCTAAGTAGGGAAGTGACTAAAACCAATGTCAAATGGAATGTGGGTGTAAGACCAAAAACCAGCACAGAACAAACAACATGCAATTATGTGCTGTTCTTTGGCAGGCTACTGCTAGTAAACATTGAGGTTAATACTGAAGTAAACAAGATCAGAGGGAAATAACATACAGCCTTAAGGCACTGGTCATTCATTTCTGGGTACCTTTATCAAAGAATCAATTAACATTCAATCCTGTTAAAAGGTGCTCGGTGTACCCTTGTTAAGTACAGAGTACTCCTTTCAGACCTAGATCATCCGTTGGCCTACTACATGGCCTTCGGCAAAATGTCTTAGCCTCTCTTGACTATTTGCATTGCAATTTTTTTCAGGAGAGTGAATTTTACTCTGTGCTTGTAGTTCTAGGCAGGGACCTGACTGGATGCCACTCTAACACAAACAGTGGTTGAAAGTGCTCAGCGAATAAAGGGATCACCCCTGAAAGGCCCAGGTATGATCTGTGCTAGCATTAATATGAGTTTCAATATTGACTTCAATGGCAACAGTTAGAACCCAAACATCAATTACCAGAAATAAAACAAAACTGAGCTTACCAGCTTACTAATATGTAGAAATGAAGGGCATTTTTAAAACTGAATTTCATGGTACTTGCTAACACAACTTTCAGCCAAGTATAGCTCAATTATTTAGTTGCTCATTTTCCCCAAAACTGTATTTGCATGCATAATTTTTAAAATAAATATAAACCAGCCTTTTTCTATCTCATGATTTGCAGGAACTCTAAGTCAAGGTATGCTCTTTTTCTTCCATTTTCTCTTATACAAAATTAGTGGAAATAATTAGGAGCTATATTGGTCATGCCAATACTATTATATAACAGGACTTGCAAGCGCCCATTTAGCTTCTTACATAGAAGCATTAACATATAATACTAACTGGCTAGCTTTTAAGCATAGCTCCATTCTACTTCGATCTGGAAGAGAGTTGGAAGAAAAACAATTCAGCAAACACCCTGTAGAACATTGTTTTCATCTTTAATGAAAATTCTCAACTTCTTCAGATGGTTTTCAAAACCACTCTGCGGTAGACGTGAAGAAAAAAAGTTTGCTAAACTGGATTCAGTCAATTTATTAAGCTAATCCTTGTGAATATATTACTCGGTAGTATTTCAACAAGGTTTTCAGAAAAGATGCTTCTGTTCCTTCATCTCCCACTAAAGCTTATGAGCTGCAGAGAACTAAACTATGTTACAATAGCTCAATTGTTTGCTGACATTTTTATATTAAGTCAAATATTTAACAGTTTGTGAACTTCTTTGACATAAGCAACATTATCTGATAATATTCCCAGTGCATACTGTCTGAATACCTCTGTTAAAATATGGTACATATGCAAACTGCAATCTAACTTGTTTATGATCTACTCTGATGAAACTGCCCATAAAAATTAGAGAATAAGACAAATCTGAACTGCCTACTCCTCTTGAAAGCACAATACAGTTTATTATATACAGGGTTTTTTAAAATATTGAGACCTGTGTGGCTCTTACCATGATCCTAAAGCAGTGCTCTGGAGAGTTATTAGAAGTGCCATCACTAGCCAAATTTAAACATTGCCACTTGAATTTCTAACCAAAGTTGGCTGGCACTCACTATAAATGATAACGAAGACCTACGGTGAAGCACGCTCTTTGGAGGGGTTAATTGGGATTTTGCCATTGATCTTAACAGGGCCAACATTTACTCAAGATTTATAAAGTTAGCATACTTTACTACATGCCGACAGGTACTGAAACACAATGGTCTAGTTCATTCAGAATAACTCCATGTCAGCCAGCGTATGACAGCTATAGTAAACACCAGAGAGATAACTTAGCAAAGGTTACTTACTGGTAAAGGTTGTCAGATGACTGAAGAAATGAAAAGGAAATATTAGCTCGCCTGTATTTAATTTACCTACTTGACAATTATGCTTAGGATTCTGAGTGGTGACAAGAATTCCCTCTTCAGCTCAACACCACCTGCAGTTTGAGCTGTTGGTAGCAGAGAAATGTTATCCTGGTCAGCCCTGATACATTCAGCCCTAGAGCTGTGTAGGGACCCTTCCACTGATCAAACACAAGGGCTCCCCACCTGAATATCATCCTACGAACACTGGAGGCGAAAAGAAGCAGAAGCGAGAGCTTTATCTCATTCACTGCCTACAAAAAGACAAAGGCATTTTAATGCAATGGCTTGATTAATTCATTCTAAACTCCCTTTGGCCAGACTACTTAACTGCATTGTGACAGGGAAAGAGCACAGTCCTGGGAAGACTATCACAGGCTGTGTTACCCTTAAGAAGTTCAAGTGGTAGCCAGTGTCTGTAAAAGTGTGGCAGTAAGGCATCTGTTAGGTATTGACAGTATTGACTTCCAGAGGTCTCGGGATACACGTCTTTCTATTTACTCTTTTTATGAATGGTTATTTCGTTCATCATTTTGGTTACAATTGACGTTCTGTAACTAAAATAGAAGTTTTTCTCTTTTCCTTACAAATTGTCAACCACGTTAACCTTGTCAAAAAGCCCGCAAGAATGAAATCAATATAGCAATTTAAAGACAAAATTGGCAGGCATTTATATTGTACTTGGACGCAGCCAGTAAATAGTCTCATGCATCAACCTACTGTCATCAGTGGCAATATTCTGAAACCTACGAATGTTAGTTTTACATGTGCGGTGTGAAATGACAAAGGAAGTACAGACATCGGTCCAGCAGACGAAAAATAACACGGAAATGGTATCTGACATAAATGAGAAGCACGGACGAGTGACTCGGGTGTCATTTAAACGCCCCGTACTTCCAGGATGGAGAGCGGCTACTCGCTACGACCCACACCGTACCGGCAGCGACGCGCTCGCCAGTGCAAAAGCCTCAGTGGAAACGCCGGGATCCACCGTTCCCCGGCCACCCCCTCGGCACCCGCGGAGCCCCCGCGCCGGGCGGGCCGCTCCGGCCGAGCCCCGCGGAGGCTGCGCTCCCTCCCGCGCCCTGACCGCCAACGCCGGGCAGCGCCGCCGGCGCCCGCAGCCCCCGCGCCCCGGGCGGCACCGCACACGCCGCTGCTGCGGCTCACAGCTCCGACAGCCCCCTCCCTCCTCCCCCTTCCCCCCGTTTGTGGCTGCCGTGCCAGCCAGGGGCTGCCCCCCGCCCCGGGTAGCCCCCCTCCCCGCCGCTCTCGCCTCCCCGCCTGCCCCGCGGCCGGTCTCCCCGGGGCGGCGGGCGGCGAAGTTGCCGGGACTTACGGTGGCAGCGCTCCCGGCGCTGGCGCGGCACCTCTCCCGGCCTCCCGTCACCTCGGGCCAACCTCCGCGGCGGTTCGGCGCCCGCGGCGGCGCAGCCCGGACGGCCCTTCACTCCTGGGAGAGGCGCATGGGGCCGTCCGCTCCCTGACACCCGCCCGCCGGGTCCCCGCGTCCCGGAGGGGGGCGGGCGGGCCGAGCACTTCAGCCGGCACACGGACAGGCGCTGGCCAGGGCCGAGCCCCTCCGGCGGGGCCGTGCCTCGGGAAGCATCTGCCTCCTCTCGCCCGCCTCGCCCGCGACGCGCCCAGCCCCCGCTCCCCCCCGGGCGCCGGCGGGGCTTCGCGCCGACGTCGGTGCGGGGCGGACGGAGAGCGCCCGGCGGCAGCGGCGGCGGCGGCGGCAGCAGCACCTCCCCCGCGCCCGCCTCCCCGCGGCTGCCGGCCGCCTGCTGCCGGCGGGGCGGCCGCGCAGGAGCCGGCGCTGCGCTGGCGGGCGGGGCGGGGGCGGCGAGGCCAGGCGGGCCGCGAGGCCAGGGGGGCCGCGGGTCGCTCCCGCCGCACCGCCTGCGGGGGGGCCCCGCCGCGCCGAGGCGGCGGCGGCTGGCGGCTGCCCGCGGCCGAAAGCCCTTTGTCCCGGCTGTCCTTCCCGCGCCGTGCCGGGGGTCCCCGGACCGCGCCGGGCGGGCCCGCGGGCGGGCCCTGCCCGCCGTGAGGGCGCGGCGCCTCAGGGCGCCCCGCTCCCCTCAGCGCCGGCTCCTCGCAGGAGCGCGGGCCCTGCGCGCCCAGGGGCCCGGCCGGAGTCCCCCCTCTGGGAGAAGTTCCTCTGACCCGAGCCCGCGTTTCGGTCCCATCGCGGGCACCTCTCGGAAGAGGAAAGCCGGGGGAATGGAGGGCGCGCAGCGTCAAACGCCGGCGCTCGGGCACCTGGGCGCTCGGGGCGCTGCCCCGGCCGTGGGGGCGGCAGCGGAGCCCGGGCTGTCGGGGGGGCCCTGCCCGCCGCCGGGGGGTGCAGCCCCGCGTCCTCCCGTCTGCCCCGTCTCCTCTGCTGCTCCTCCGGCCTGCGTGAACCGTTTACCTACCGTCCGCCGAGCCGGGGAGGACGAACAAGCGGGTGGCCGCAGCCTTCACCGGACGGCGAAGTCAGCTAAATTCCCGCCTCTGCTCCAGAAGTTACGTACGCGTTTTAAACTGAAGGGGAGGCCGAGGAAGACCCTGTTCCGAGCGCCTCTGGTCCCCTCAGAAGAGCAGCCCCCCGCTACACGGGCATCCAGAGGCAACTGAGCCAACACCCCCCCACGTTGCGGGAGAGCGTCGAGTGATTGTGCGTGAAGTACTGCAGGGAGGACTACTTCTCTGCTGTGGCTGCTCCAAGCTGCCCAATATTTAGATACCCAGAGAGCCACAGTAAGGGTGGGAGAGTGAGCGAATGCACCGTGATTCACCTCTGCGCTCCTGCCAACCGTGGCAGTGCGGACAGCAGGTAGTAGGGTGTCTTCCCAGCAGATGGAGTCAGGAGGCAAACAAACGTGCTCCAGAGGTACCACCCGGCTAAAAATAGCTTTCGTCTTTCGGCGGGAAGGACGTTGCTGCCGTCAAATAAAAGGAACTTTGATGCTGGCTTTTAAATCGTCTGGCTTGCTTCTGAATGGAAAGTTAGCTCCTATTGAAGCGGTTCTCAAGTGTTTTTCTTCCACCTACTGCTTTCTCTTACAGAGTACAGACAAATTTTACAGCTTGCCCTTCTCGTAGAAACCTGCATGCAAACCCAGCCGACTGCCTTTCTGCCTGCTTCCACATAGCTCGGGCCATGCTGAGGAGGGAGGGAGAGAGAGGAGCAAGGGAGCTTAGTGTTGAGAAGGAGGCGCTGGGCTGGGCATGCACCGATTTCCAAGAAAAAGGGACCTCTTGCCACTTTTTCCAGCAGCTGTTTAAAAGGGTGCTTCCAGATAGTACCATCAGAGAAATTCATCCTCTTTAGGATATATTGGGGGGGGGAGCAGGGGGAAACTTATAATAAAAGATGAGACACTCAAGGAATACTGATGTATATTATCATCACTTTTAAGATTTAAATTTTCACTATAGGTTTCACCCTTTACTCATGTGGAGACAGCAAGGAGAATCAGTGGGAGATGCTTTTATGAGCTCTCATAATGCCACAATTACTTCACTGTTCACAGCTTTCTCTGGCAGGAACAGCAAAGTTAGGGGAGGTTTTCATTAGCTGCACTAGGTCTGGAGCCATGGAGCAGCACCCCTATGGACCAGCTGCAGTTGTGTCCCTCTCATACTCCATCTGCCCTTAGTTGGGCTCGGAAGAGTCATGGTTCTAAGTGCTTGAGATGTTTGTGGAAGATGAACTGCTGAGAAGCAAAACCCTGAGCTGAAGCCTGGGGAGAGTAGGAGAATTCCCCTTCCTGTCATTGCAGCAGTAAGTTGAAAGGGGAAAAATTCAGAGCTTTTTTTCATATCTGATAACCTGGAATATTTTCTTTTCCAGAGGCTTTGGGGGGGGGGGGGGGGGAGTGAGTGGGTCAGCAGATAAGTACAGATTGCTTTAACAGGTACAGAAAGCAGCTGAACTATGTGAAGGCAGGTGATGGGCTGTTTACCAGTGGTTTCTTCCATAGTCCACCCGTTTAGGTTTTTTGTGTGTTGTCCGGCTCATACTGTTCATTCTATGATTGGAAAGCATCGCATTCTCAATGACTGTTTTTATACTTATTTCAAAACAGATTTTATGTTGCTCTGTTTTCTTACTGAGTAGTGTTCATCTGCTGAAGTATAAATCTGTCATCCCATAACCTGGAAATAGCTTTTCTAAGGTTTGAGTGGTTTTTTTATAAATTCCCATTTTGTTAACCATTACCTTGCACGCAGAAGCAACTCTTTGATTTGTTCTGCTATAAGCAATTCCATTGTGCCCCATGGGACTGCAAGCATGAGTAGTTACTGTTTGGCATGCATGTGAAATACTGATCAGACCCATAAATAACCACTGGAAAATTATTATTAACTGTACCTTGATGGTTTTATTTCTGTTTGTGCTCAGGAGTCATTACAACACTCTGACTTCTGCACAAAAGAGGTGGCTGAGCCACTGTTTTATGTTGTGAGATTATAGTGTTCCTTCATATGTGAAAAGTTAAGAAAGTCAAAACCTGGTTCCAAGATTTCAGTGATTTCATTCTGGTATGAAGGAACACATTTTTCCATATAGTATGGAAAGTTGTGTGTTTCTGTGGTTTGTCTCATTTACACCATCTTTTTTTCCTAAATATATTTTGTCTACCTTTAATGGTAGTACAAGTAAGGATGCCACTTGTAAAGCTGGCACTATCCTAGTTTTGTTTGTCAGGTGCAGAACTTGAAATAAAAATCCAAGTTCCCAGCTGGACCTATAAGCTTCCCATGAATTGGGCAGAGATATTTCCACAATTTTTTGCAGATGCCTGCATTGTGAGCTGTTTGGAGGTGAACTATTTCCTGTCATAGTTTGTGTATCTTTCCTACGTGGCATGGTGTACCCCATAGGGACTACCTAGAGCACAGTATCTTCAGATAAGCGTTTGTTCACATTTAGTTTGAAGCATAGGAAGAGTGAGCATTGAGCTGTCTTCAGAAGACCGTGTAGGCATGCTATACCCTTTGATAAACAGATTATAAATAATACATTTGAGTAAGGGCTACATTCTTAATTTGGATGACAAAATGGAAGGAGTAAGAGACAACATTTAAACAAAAATGGTAACAAATTTGTCCTAATTCAGTCCAGGGTGAAATGAATGGGAATTTGCCATTAGCTTTAGCACAAGTTAGATCAGCCCCTTTAAGGCTTCCATGGGAATATTTAATTCTTTTCCATATAACTTTGTAATCATGTCTTTGCACTCCTAGAAGTCACTTGATTGAAAACTCTGACAATAGTTACAGCACTATCAGCAGCAATGCAGGTTTCCTAACCCTGCCTGCCTATATACATGTCGGCTCTGTGAGAAGGAAATTCATGGAGTAGGTATAGCTGCTGTTCAGGCCATGCACCCCTAACTGGATAACTTTTAATTTTCAGAAAAAGAGGAATTCCCCTCTGGAGTTAGGGATTTGAAGAATCACAAGTACACAGCTTTATGAAGCCACTGCCAGTTGAAGAAGTCCATTCCAAACATGGAAGGCAACATCAGGAGATGTATAGAAATGCTCAAGCGGCTGGAAGGCAAATGAACGATTTAGACTAGGATTACTGGGGGAACAGAAAAGTGATGTGCCACAAGAGACACATGTAAATTAGGGAAGTTGTTACAGGAAGGTGTGTGAGTACATTTGATGAGCGGGGAGGCGTAAAACTAGAAGAGCAGAACACAGATATTCAAAATGAGGCATAATGTGTGTTATTCAGGTATCTCGGGCTCTGATATACTGCACCACTTAGATCCTCAGTTCTAGCAGGTTAGCATGGCATTAAAAAGAGCTACTGCATGACATAATACAAGATATCTTCAAAGATACATTTCCCCATATTTTACTTCTCTTAGCAAATATAGAGACAATAACAATCATTGGTTTTACCTGTGTTTGAAATTCAAATAGGTGAAGCAACTTCCTACGGGGCAAAATACTGCAAATTCTCATATGCGTTGCACCATCATGTTGACCCAAGTGTCCTCTCTTGAAATATGAGAACCACTGTGCTTGGGTAAGGGTTAATTCTGATTATTCTGCAGTGTAGATGTTATTTCTGCTGCCATTGTAGCCTCTGTGAATCCTCCTCCAACTTGAAGCTCTAATGCTCCCAAGTAAGAAGGATGGAGAAAGAAGGTTTCAGGAACAGCATTTTTGAAGATGTGATAGAAATACATGTTAGAGAGACCAAAAGAGAAAGTTAGAATAAAGCATGAGAGAAATGGAAAAGAATGCATGTGTGGACAATTCCTCTAATGATTTGGACACACAAGAGTGTTTACTTTTAGAAATATTCTGAGAGAAGAAATAGCATCATTGGGGAGCAACCTGGTGGAAGTTTCAGGAGGACACCATATCTGGGTCACAAACAACTTGATGATGGAAATTTTGTGTGTGTTTTATATCTAATCTCAGAAGCCATCAAGTCATTCAAGAAGTAACTGCGTTTTTTAAGACAGCACTTTTCAGAATTCATGGATTGTGTTTAATTTTATGTTAGCTTTGTTTGTAGAAACCTGAAAATCAAGACTTAGGTGTTTATCTGACATCAAACATCTCATTAGAATGATGTAAAAATTGTCTGACTGTCACAATAGATTTATTTCAATCAGTTGCTTAATGTACAATAATTTCAATTAGTTTCTTAATGTACAAAAAAGCATGGGTAATTACATTTGCCTCCTTGCTTAAATTTCTAGTTTTAATTTATGTTATCTAATCTATCCAAATATTTATTCTTCAGTTCACATCTCAGGACTTTCTTAGAGGATCTTCAAAACCTTCTGGAGTGAGAGAAAAAAGAAACATATTCCTCTAAAAGAGAAAGATTTTTTAAAGAAAAAACCCTTCAGTCAGTAATTAGGAAACACAGAAGCAAAAATTGGAAATGAAAAATACAGGAACATTAGTTGTAGTCATGTTTTCAAACAACAAGGAGAAATTAATAGATTCCTGAATATAGACATTTCATTTATTAGTATTTATACTGTATTCAGTTTTCTGTAGAAGAGACTATTTTAATTTAGGAGTTAGCAATATATGCTTTCATTAGTAGAGCACTCAGTGATTATACATACAGGTAGCAGAAACACAGTGGGCTTTGCTTGCTCTGTACAGAAGAAGGAAAGGGAGAGCAAACAGGATAATGCAAGTCTAGGCAAGGGGAATGTTTCCAAAGAGTGAGCACCCAGTTCCCTCAGAACCAGCAGGTATTTTCCAGCTTCGCTCGAAAGCTGATACCCTGGGCCTTGCTAAGCCAGTGTGTAGCTCTACATGATTCTAGAGAGAACCTCAGCCAAGCATCAAAAAAAAGAGCTTTTCAGGAGAATTAAATGCACCGACAGCTGGTAGAAGTGTCTCCTCTGGTGTAGGTACAGGATATAAATCATAAAATATTGTAGATTATGCAAATCTTCTCTGAAACTATTCCAAGAGCCCTATGAAATTTCTACAAACCACCAGCAGACATATTTCATAAATCAAACACACTTGTAAGGTCCCATCAACATAACCTTTACATTAATTGATTCACTAATGTTTTTTAATATGAGAAATTTCACATTAATCGGAGTTACAGACAATGCAAGAATCTATCTATTAAGACTCATCTGTGTACTTTTATACAGATAAAATTTCATATCTTTGTAAGAATGGCTCAGGGCCTGTGTATCATTCAGGCTTTATTTATCCCCTCAAAATACATTTTAAGTAAAACCAAAGCAGTGCTATAAGCTCATATTTGTTCTGTGAACAAAGGTGAATTTTACCTCAAATATTTATTCTGCTAGACAGGACTTTTGTTATGTCTGTACTTCTGACCACCATGTTATTTTAAAAAGTCTCACCTGGAAAATGTTAACTGTAATGGGCACATAACTGACTAAACCCAGCTCTTGACAGTAAGTGTAGTCTTAGTCATTCTCCTTATCATAGAATCATAGAATCATAGAATGGTTTGGGTTGGAAGGGACCTTAAAGATCATCTAGTTCCAACCCCCCTGCCATGGGCAGGGTCACCTTCCACTAGACCAGGTTGCTCAAAGCCCCATCCAGCCTGGCCTTGAACACTTCCAGGGATGGGGCATCCACAACCTCTCTAGGCAACCTGTTCCAGTGCCTCACCACCCTCACAGTGAAGAACTTCCTTAAATCTAATCTAAATCTACCCTCTATCAGTTTAAAGCCATTACCCCTTGTCCTACCACTACATGCCCTTGTAAAATGTCCTTCCCCGGCTTTCTTGTAGACCCCCTTTAGGTACTGGAAAGCCACTACAAGGTCTCCCTGGAGCCTTCTCTTCTCCATGCTGAACAACCCCAACTCTCTCAGCCTGTCTTCATATAGGAGAGGTGCTCCAGCCCTCTAATCATCTTCTTGGTCCTCCTCCAGACTTGCTCCAATGGGTCCATGTCCTTCTTATGTTGGGGGCCCCAGAGCTGAATGCAGTACTCCCGAGGGGGTCTCACAAGGGCGGAGCAGAGGGGGAGAATCACCTCCCTTGACCTGCTGGTCACGCTTCTTTTGATGCAGCCTAGGGTATGGTTGGCTTTCTGGGCTGCAAATGCACATTGCTGGGTCATGTTGAGCTTCTCGTAAACCAACACCTCCAAGTCCTTCTCTGCAGGGCTGCTCTCAACCCACTCATCGCCCAGCCTGTATTTGTGCTTGGGATTGCCCCGACCCATGTGCAGGACCTTGCACTTGGCCTTGTTGAACTTCATGAGGTTCACACAGGCCCACCTCTCAAGCCTGTCAAGGTCCCTGTGGATGGCATCCCTTCCCTCCAGCGTGTCAACCGCACCACACAGATTGGTGCTGTCAGCAAACTTGCTGAGTGTGCACTCAATCCCGCTGTCCATGTCACCAACAAAGATGTTAAACCGTGCCAGTCCCAATATTGTCCCCTGAGGAACGCCACTCATCACTGTTCTCCACTCAGACATCGAGCCGTTGACTGCGACTCTTTGAGTGCGACCATCCAGCCAATTCCTTATCCACCAAGTGGTCCAGCCATCAAATCCATGTCTCTCCAATTTAGAGACATGGATGTTATGTGGGACAGTGTAAAATGCTTTGCACAAGTCCAGGTAGATGACATCCGTTGCTCTTCCCTTGTCCACCAACACTGTAACCCCTCGTAGAAGGCCACCAAATTTGTCAGGCATGATTTGCCTTTAGTGAAGCCATATTGGCTGTCACCAATCACCTCCTTATTTTCCATGTGCCTTAGCATAGTTTCCAGGAGGATCTGCTCTATGATCTTGCCAAGCACAGAGGTGAGACTGACTGGCCTGTAGTTCCCAGGGTCTTTCTTTTTTCCCTTTTTAAAAATGGGGGTTATGTTTCCCCTTTTCCAGTCAGTGGGAACTTCCCTGGACTGCCACGACTTCTCAAATACGATGGATAGTGGCTTAGCCACTTCATCCTCCAGTTCCCTCAGGACCCACAGATACATCTCATCAGGTGTCATGGACTTGTGCACCTTCAGACTCCTTAGATGTCTCAAACCTGATCTTCTCCTACGGTGGGCAGTTCTTGGTTCTCCCAGTCCCTGCCTTTGCCTTCTGTGTCTTGGGCGGTGTGGCTGGAGCACTTGCCGGTGAAGACTGATGCAAAACATTGTTATCGTCATTTTTTTTGTCACTCAGTTTGACATGACTAAAATGAAGTCCTGCCCTTCCAAACAAGTGGTATACAGGAATCTCCTTATGTTGGGTGTGAAAGTTCTCCCACAGCAGTGGGAGGAGTGACTGACATAGAGTTACTCGGGTACAGAAATGTTTGCAGGATGGAGGCATTAATCATAACTTTTATGGGGAGACACTGTCTCCAATCAATAAAATGCCTACCAGAGTCTTAGGACTATATATGCATGCATATACTTGAGCAGTGTGAAGCGAGATGCCTTATACATGGTTTGCCATATTATCATATACTATAGGAAAGCTGGGAAATGTTTCAGCTGCCTTTATGGTTGATTATCAGTATCACAAAGACACACTAGAGAGGAAATCTAATGAATTTTTTCTTAGCTCTAAGTAAAGATGAAATTGGCAGAATTCATTTCAAATTGGTAACCACCTTTATTCAATATTGAGAGACAGTGCAGCTGAGTTGAAGAGGCAAAAGTTCAGATGGGTTTGAGCAGATAGGTCTGTATTCCCTTGTAGTTTTGCTTCTTCTGAACTCTGCAGTCCATAAGGAATCTGTGGAGTAGGGACTAATTTTCAGCATTTCATCCAGCATCATAATTATAACCAATGTTAGTCTAGAGAGTTTGATTAGCATGAGAAGATTAGCTACTACTTTTATAGCTAACCTTTCCGTAAGGAATGTGGAGCATAATTATGAGTAGATCTGTAAATATACAGCACATATTAAAGGCAGTAGGATCAGAATGTTTGCATCTCGAAGGACTTAAAGTTAGGTTCTGATGACAGAACAAGTAGGAGATTGCATGCATTGTGGACAAATGCTAGCCTGGAAAAGGGAACTATCAGGAAAGCACTACAGAGACAAGAAGTATGCTTACTATGTTGACTCATGTAACAAACTTTCACCTTTTCATTTTCAGTGTTATTCTCCTCTCATTTCTTTTCACACATGCACACAAGTGCAAGTACACATTTATTCCAGGAATGTTATTGATTGACTATCTTTGACACTGGTTTTCCTGTAACAGCTGTCCATTTAAATCTCACTAGCCCAACTTTTAACAGAAACTAAACATAGTCACTGAGGGTCAGATGTTCAGAGCTGCAAATCACAGAATACAAGTCTTGAGGGAAATGTTTGAGCGTAAAAATCTTGCTCACCTTCATCTGAACCTAATGATTCACTTTGTATGACAGTCCTAGCTGTGCCTCTGAGGTCTACCTTAATTGCATCTTCTTTTCTCCTGAAACATAAGTGAAATCACATGCAGAGCTCCTAGATCCGTCCTGTATTTCTGAAAAAGCACTGTGAGGCTGGTCCTTCTTCAGCCAATTAAAACAGATGGAGACACAGTGCAGAGAGGTGTCTGGCTTTAGAGCTTCCAGACATTAAAATGTAACAAGATCTCACAGAGGAACCTCATTTTCTCTGGCACTTTTTCTATTTCCATTCTAGATATATTTTATGGCTTTGAGGCACAACCTTCTCCTTAGTTCTTACTATCATCATAAAGTCTTTGCAGGTAGTCACGTCTAAAGTACTCCTCTGTGTTCTGTTTTTGAACACACTGTTATTCCAAAGGAAAAAAAAAAAGGTTGGAAAGGGAGGAAATGCAGGAGCTGTCACCTTTGTAAGTCCAAAATGGTCATTTTAGCTATTACCATATATTGAGAGGCAAGAGGATTGGAAGTTTTCAATCAGAGGGCTGCCAATGCATTTCAGTCTTGGCCCACAACATCTTTTCTATTTGAGTTCCCTGGACCTTGGCTGTAGAAGAAATTTGGAAAAAGATTCAAGGGTTTTTTTCAGATACCAGTAAGTGAAAAATCTGAAATTTGTACATAAATAACAAATGTCTCAGCCAATAAATTGCAACTGTAAAATAAATCTTCTGCCATAACTTCCTGTGTGATTTATTTTTAATGCATTTTTAAAAAAACTGAAATAACTTTTAAACTGTTACTTTTTGCTACCATATTCTAAAAATAAAAATATGGCATGGTTTTCAGTAGTTATGTTCTGAGTTGTGCTTCACCTCATAGGCATTTAACAAGGTTCATCTTTTCAAATTTGTCATAGCCTGATTTCTATCACTTAACTTGCAGTTTTACGAAGGAGTGTGAAAATCATTCAAATTCAGGCAGCAAGTATACCAGGGACTCTCACCTCTCTCCACACCACTCAGGCATACATATGTACACTCCACATGTTTATTCTAGCAATATTATTGATCCATTTGTTGTCCAGTTAAATCTCACCAACTGAACTGTGAGCACAGGCTAAATGTGATCAGTGATAGCTGGATACTCAAAGGAGGCTACAAATCACAGAAGAAAATTTGAGAGAGAGGTGCTTAAAATTTCTAGTCCCAGTTTGAGGACATGGTATGAATTCAATAGTTATAATTTCCATACACTCTTTCTAAAGAGGGTGAATTCCAAGGGCAACATTTGGGATGTGGTGGGACTGGTTTGAATGCATGTCAGTCCAATGCAAATCCTGATCCTTTGCGCAAGTCAACATCATCTATCTGAACAGAACATCACTGAAGTCACTTTGCTTGTATCTGGTTGCAGGCTCAGAGATTATTTTCCGTAGTGATTTACTCATCCAGATTTCAGTATTGGGTGATGATTAAAAAATTTTGTCGAGGCACGGAAACTAGCTTACCGCATGTCTCTACAAGATCGGGTCCTTAAAAGCTGAGTTGGAAACTGATGGTCAGTAGCTTTTAATACCCAAATAAAGTGTTTAACACAAATATTATTCCCATATTTATATGAATATTTATATTTCATTTATATGAAAACTGAAGCATTTGCGATTTTCATTCTTTCTAATAGTGTTGCTATTTACAGTGCCCTGCAAGAGTATCAGATGGTGTGTGGTATGAAATATGTTTCAGATGACACATTTCTTATTAAAGGTCAAGCAAACGAATTTAAAGGTGTTTCCAATCCTTTCCAAGGAAAGTGAGACAGGATATAATTCCCTTCTTCCCACAGTAACTTCAGTGACACATCACCAGTATCATATATGTCATTTAATAACAATATGCACATGACATTCAGTGGGCTGAACTTGTTGCTGTAAGTTCATTTTACTTTCCAGTACAGCCTAGAAATTGTCATGAGATATTCATTCAGCTGTTCAAGATTCAAGAAAGCTTTTTCTTGTAAGGTGAAGGACTCTGCTTTTTTGCTGCTGTTGCTTTATGTTTTGATTTTTTTCAGGACAAGGTTGAGAATGCAGAAATGTTTAGGAGAGCTGACTACAGATTTTGTTTGATTTATCTTTTATAGCTATTATGAAGCTGCTACAGATCTTTATGCCCAGAGGAAGGCCATTATATCAAGATGAATTTTCTTACTATAAGAATGTGTTTAGTTCAGACAATAAAGAAATCCAAATATTGAAGGTTTGTATAGTGGGACCATGTCTACGCTCTGTTGGGAAGGATTTTTTCCTCTGAGTTCACAACATTCAGGGCAGGAGATTATCTTTTCATTCAGCAACTGTTACAAGAAGAGTGTTCTTCAAACACAAAGTGCCCCAGAAGGATATAGCTGTCAGCCTAGTGGAGCAAAATGAAAAATGTCTAACTGGGATACCTTAGTAAGAGTTGACAGCGAAACTTTCATTGACACCAACCTCTGAAAAACAGGGCACTTATTTAGTTGCCTAAAAATAGATTGGAGTACGCTACTGAGAATGTTTGCTCAAGAACATAACTTCTGCAGTTCCTTTACATCTGTAGAGAAGAATGAAGAGAGGAATACAGAAACGCTGAGCAGAAGTTTGCTATACTTTTGAGTACTGATATTGCTGTTTCTAGGAAACAGATGACAAATAAAGTTGGTTGAAGTTTTTTATATGAAAAACTCACTTGTTGGTGAGTGTTCAGACTAATTGCATACGTGCTTTACTATGTAACTGAGAGAAGAGTTGTAGCAAACAAATATTGAAGTTGCTAATTTCATAATTTGTGAGGAATATGACTAGTAGATGAGGAACTGGACAAAATAACACATGGAGAAGGAAGACTGGGGAGTACTGGGCAGGAGAGAAATCTTGTTCTCCCCACCCTGCCCCACACTCTAGGTTGATGGATTTTAGTCATTTTGTAGGTATTGTTGCCTGGTACAAAGTCCACTAGGACTTGTTTTCTTTTCAAGTTTTTCAGGTGTGTGTATTTGTGATAAGCCAAACCAACCAACCAACCAAAAAACCCCAACCCCAAAATACAAGAAAAGAGCAATTCCCAGTGCCTCAGCCAGCCAACTTGAACAGCATTCAAACATTTCCAAGACATTTTACAATAAAATATTGCTTTAGAAGTGCATATTCCAAAATGAATGAGCATTTTTGAAGCTAGATATAGAGCTAGTGTAGGATGAAAATTCATTAAGTTGAATTAAATGATGCTTCTTTGTTTTCTTAAAATAATAGGACTGGGGATTGTATCAGTGATGATACTTGTAACATACTGCCAGATCTCAAACTAAGGTTATACAGCCAGTGTCTCCAGTCCTGATCCCCATGAAGCCCCTGCCCGGTCTAATGCTGAGTTCACTGGGAACAGAATATATTCATCAGTCACCATTTTATTGCATCATAACTTTGGGATGAAATCAAACCACTTTTTTTCATAATTTCTAAGAGACATGATGATGTGTGATGCTGCCTGGAATTTGACTTTTTGGGCCCGTCATGCAGGTAAGTCCATCTGAAGTAGCTGTTGTGCTGAATAGTCACTTCTTACTTTAGACACAATGATTTCCTCCAGGACTCATTTAGACCATGCAAAAGACAAGACAGTTCTCTCCATTTTCAAAGCACAATAAGTTACCTGGCACAAAGGCATTCTCTGCACACACTGGAAGTGTCACTAAGACACTAGCTTGGAGGAGTGATTGCATGGTAAATTTTGCCTTAGCTTCCTGTCTGCTAGCTTCTCTTTGTAGGCATGCTGTTGGCTTCAGTGACAGGGCACATCATTTCTATTCTATTGCTACCATCTATGCTTCTATAAAAACTGTTTGAGTTAGAGCAGCTTCAGAGTAAAGAATCCATCTGGGTTTTTTTTGTCTTGCTTCTCATAGTAGGATCTCTAGCTATGGATTGTTATTCTTTGCTTATTGATAGCCTTTTCCCCCTTCCGTTGAGTCTTAATTTTTTCCTCCTTTTCTCCGCTTTGGTTGCAGATGTTGTACTTCTAAATTCCCTCTTGAACAGCAGGGTCAAATTCTGAAAAATACCCCTGGCATTCTTTTAGCACGTTCTTCCTGCAAGCCAAGTTACCTGATAGATTTTTATAAGCCAGTTTACCCAATTTCATATTGTATTAGTACTTTCCCAAGTAAGAGTGCAATTTTACTTTTCACATTAATAGCATCTAAAAAGTTTTTGTAGATAGAGCTAGTAGCTTACTCTGTATCCAAACCATGCTTTTAGATCCCAAATCCTTTGCTCTTCCTTAAATATTTGTGTTGAAACTTTCCTTGCTAGGTGAGTATCTATTCACCTGTGCCTTAGGCTGAGTTTTCTGGGGAGTTCTGAAAGTATTTCAGTCAAAACTTTGTGCCTGGGAGGAGCACATGGATTTGGTAATGTTCAGCTATCATGACTGTTTTACTGAGGCGAACTCCTGTATTTAAGATTTTGCGACAGGAGTTGAAAGTCAGTATATGGTCTGCAGAGATATCAGAGATATACTTGTGCTTTTGAAAGAAGAATTAAATTGGAGTAAACTATAAACCTCCAGGGAGGAATGAAAACCTCATTCTCTCATGCTACAGAGAGGATTTTGATAAGTTAGCAATAAATTCATTAAAGATATCATCCGAAGCAAGTGTGTTCTACCTATTCTCACTGCCTACATGCTGACCAAACAGGACATGTTTACATGTCTCTGCTCTCCCTTTTTCGTGCTGCTTCCTCACCGTTTGTCTATCAATGCTCATGGCTGTAGTGATGCTGAAATTGAGAACAGAAAGTCTGCCTCCTGTGTTGCTTAGTTATTTTCTTACCCGGCAGTTCTGTAAAGTTCCAGATAATGTTGTTTCTGATTTACTCTCTTGATTTTTCAACAGCAGGAGATGACTTTCAGCTATATCTTAGACTTGTGTTTTTCAGTGTGTGGCAGGACATGACTTTTCCAGCAGCTTAGGATAAAACTGTCTTCCTTCTTCTTGTGTTACAGATGCCCAAATGATCCCACAGGCTTCCAATCCTTACAGCTGTGTTTTGCTGGTCACAAAAGACTTGAGTAGAATAAGTAAGGAAAGCTTCCTCTTCAAGTAGGGCAGATATTGATGTGCTGGGTGAGACATTAAACAGAAAGGTTGCAAATAAATCTCACTGTCAGTTGTGTCCTCAAGGGTGAGTCCTTTCTTCCAGTCCTCCTTCATAGTTCACAGGTTCAACAAACTGCACCCAGCCTTTTCTAAGCCCAGAGGAAATCTCTTTCTTTGTGTCACTTCGGCACCTTTGTGCAGACTTGCTGCAGGCCTTCTGCTTCCAGTCTTTCCTACTCCCTGTCTGCCTCAGTCTAGAAGGCTGCCCAGGTTCAGCCTGCTCAGTCATTTCTGGGGACTCCTCTGCTCTCCAGGGGGGTTCTGCTGGACTCAGAATAACCGTAAGTCTTCCTCACTGCTCTTCATTGTTACTGCCTCTCTAGCAGGACATAAGAGGTAGAGTATTTATACAGCAAATTGGAGTCAAATATTGTGACATTATTGCAAACGGTCATGTATGCCTAAGTTTTGAAATGCCTATATTAACTTTATGTCCTGGTTTCAGCTGGGATAGAGTTAACTGTCTTCCTAGTAGCTGGTACAGTGCTATGTTTTGAGTTCAGTATGCAAAGAATGTTGATAACACACTGATGTTTTCAGTTGTTGCTCAGTAGTGTTTAGACTAAAGTCAAGGATTTTTCAGCTTCTCATGCCCAGCCAGTGGGAAAGCTGGAGGGGCACAAGAAGTTGGTACAGGACACAGCCAGGGCACCTGACCCAAACTGGCCAACGGGGTATTCCATACCATGGGATGTCATGTCTAGTATATAAACTGGGGGGAGTGGGGGAAGGAAATCGCCGCTTGGGGACTGGCTGGGTGTCGGTCGGCGGGTGGTGAGCAATTGCCCTGCGCATCATTTGTATGTTCCAATCCTTTCATTATTACTGTTGTCATTTTATTAGTGTTATCATTATCATTATTAGTTTCTTCTTTTCTGTTCTCTTAAACCGTTCTTATCCCAACCCACGAGTTTTGCTTCTTTTCCCAATTTTCTCCCCCATCTCACTGGGTGGGGGGAAGTGAGTGAGCGGCTGCGTGGTGTTTAGTTGCTGGCTGGGGTTAAACCACGACACTTTAGACCACTGGATGTACCTTTTACAACTAAATTAATTTCTTGCAACTATTTATCTTCCTTCCTTGCCCCTTTTCCTTTGCCTTCTTTGTTGCCAAATTTGGGAGAACATCCTTTTTCTGTTTATAAAGCCAGTCTCCTTCACTCCACGCTGCCGAATTTCTGCAGCACATAAATCGCTGTTAAAGATACTTTCTGCTGCCTCTGGAGAATGACATACTCTCCTTGCTGCTCTCAGGGAATTTCTAGATAATGCTTAGCAATCTATTTAAACAGCATTTTGCATGTTGGGCACTAACGGCCTGTTCCATGTTTTCATGAAACATCTGAAATTTGAATGGCACAAAGTCTGAGCATTAATTGCAGTGCTGTCTGCAGTTATAGCAGACCACAATTGGACAGTGAATGCATCAAGAGCTCTAAAAAGCAAATTGCCTGAAAAATCAGGTTCTTTCTAGGTTCTGCTTCCTGTATTCATTATTGCTTGGAAACTGGGTAAATAACCGCTACATTTTAAAATGCCATTTATTCCTTAGAGCATTGACACGAATGCAGGTTTTCCCATCCAGTGCATGGTGTTCTGGGAATTTGGTTGCTTCTTGGTTCAGTGATTGAGCAGACAATAAAAGTGATGACAGATATGGGTTTTAAAGTTCTCAGGACGATGTATAAACCCAACCTAGGAACCTGACTTCTTGGATCTACTTCTTCCTCCAAAAGGTTTTATGCTCTTGGAAGCAAAGGCAGTACCACTCCTTTGAGCAGAGGGCTCAGGTGGGGAATCTGAGTACATGGGTGCATTTCCCTGAAACTCTTAAAAAGATTCCTGACAGGCAATGTTTTAGAAATCATCCCAGTTGTGTGTATTTTTCCACTAGCGAGTTAAAGGCTGTTTCACACTGAAGAATGTGGTGGTTCCCCACTTATCTTCTCATCTGCTTTGGCTCACCATTCTCAAGTTCCTAATCTGGATGTGCAGTATTGGATCCTGGATGAGTCCTCCTCCAGGACGCTAAAAGTCCTTTACTGATTCTGCTTTCAGCACTTACGTTGTAGATTTTGGTGAGGTTTTGAAATAATTATTTTTTTCCAATTTGGCACTCATAGATTGGAAACCCATCACCTTTCATTTTTTATAAGATGCCTCTAGCATCTCTTTGTCATTGTATTTGAATTCTTTTGTTCTTAATTGTCTTTATGCACTTCTCTTCCCCTAATGTCCTTTGGAGCTACTTGAGATAGACAGAAACAGTGTGCTAGCAATATAAGAGAGGCTCTTGGGAAAGTTAAGAATTGAGAAAGAGAAGCTTATTTGTTCATGGCTCAAGTCTTTTTTCCTACATGAAGATGTTTGTGATTCCTGACCCACAACTACTCTGTGTCCTGCTATGGGCAAAGTTAGTATGAGAACTGCCAGGGAGAACACACCTAAATCGAGGAGAACCCAAGGGATTCTTCAATCAGCCTGTATTGCCTCTAGAGGTCTCCCAACTCTTCGGACGTTTGAAAACCCAAGTGTACGCACTTGGCACCTCTGTCAGCTGCCTTCACCGTGTGCTCTCTCCCTCCCTGGCCCTCCCTTCATGCCCTGGTCCTCAAAATTAACTATGTAGCATCTGTGTCTTATGGTTCACAAATACAATTCTTTCTTGTTGCTATCTAACATTATTGTAACCTGTCAGCTGACCTTAATACAGCTCATACAGGAGGATTTGCTGTTACACTTATAGGAGCTATTTTGGGGAAAAATACTGGGTAATGCAGACAGTTTGTGTCATAATGGGTAAATCTGGTGACTGGAAATGAACATTCAATTTATGTACTCCATAAGCACTTTTCCAAGTGAAGCATATGCAAAACTGAGTGAATTTGAGCTGTCTTTGCAGTACTTGTCTGCAGAAAAATGGAATCCCCACAAACATTTGTGTAATGGTCTTGCTCCACTCTTTGTAGCATCTCAGAATGTGTCAGCTGGAAAAGCCTCTCTGCCAGGTTTCTTTCTTCCTCAGTGCTGATGGGTGCCTGACTGTCCCAGCTTTTGTGTATGGGATTCAGGAATTATTTCACTGGAGTTAGTCAGCCTGCTTCACATTGTTATTTTATTTAGGTGTCATGACTCGAAGCAGTTTTGTCTAATTTGCATCAGTATAGTGAGAATTTAGATTCACTCACTGAATCAGTACAATATAACACTTTCCTGTTAGCGTGATCCACATGCAGACTGAAACAGAATAAGGTGGCATACTATACCACCCCTTTCAACGTGAATTTAGACCTATTTTCCCACTCCGGGGGAGGAGAAAGTGGCTGCATTCAGAATGCCAGCAGGAACTCGGCAGGAGCTGCTGCCTCTTAGGCACAAGATAGAGGCAATCAGGTCCTTCCTGCAGGTGCTGCGGAGCTGCTTGGTTTGGATTGCTTCCTCTCGCACCAGCGGGATGCTGTTGGTCCTGCCCCGAGGAAAGGCAGTGGGCCCTGGCCAGCAGCCAGCAACCTGGCAGCAGCTAGTGCCTCTCACACACCTTGCCCTGGGAAAAGAAGGCTTTCTGCTCACTCTGGAATTTTAAACACTAAATATAAAAGGTTAAAACGGACAGCCTTTTTTAAATGAAGCAGACCCTGAGGCATGCAGGCAATACAAAAAAATGTGGAAGAGTAAACTTAAAGGGCAGTTAGCTAGGGAGCAACCTTCACAGGAAAAGCTTTTTGTGAAAAATTGGAGGAAAACAGGAATTTGCGGTATCTCAAACACACAGTAATGCTGTTGTAACCCCAGCTGATGTCTGATTTCTAGAGTCGAGGGCTGAAGAGAGATTTGGTTAACTAATGATTATGTAGGGGAGTGGGAAAATGCAGTTTCTAAATATCTATTCTAATTCAGTGGAAAATGATCAGACATTTGGAGGCAATAGGGGTTTTCATAGGGTGCAATGTGCTATGAAGAAAATGAATTCCAAGTCATTAGAAAAGATGCATAATTCACATAACAAGTCTTGAAAATAATCTAATATTCTTCTACAGATGGATGTATTGGATGTTTTAAAGAATGAAATTTGAAATTTGTTTATGAGCTAGTTTTGTAGCTAGGAATGTCCTGGATTTTATTCGGAGGCATATGGCCATTTTTCATTTTAGTGAAAATAAATCAAAGGATTTCCTGGCTTACAATTTTGGTTGTTAACTTTGTTTTACAGTAGGACTTTTTCTTGCTGAATGGATTTGGGTGGGGGTATTGACCTTTTGAATGAGATCCATAAAATTTGTAATACTTGTTTTAACTTACAGCAAGTTTCATTAAGAAAAAGATGATTCGAACCTTTCTGCAACAATGAGAAGAGACTGCTTAGCCCTTTTTAGGAAGCTAACTGTAGCAAGGAATTATCTTGTTTCCATGTTTAGCTTTCAAATGTCATACCCAGACAGAAAGCAAGGAGGACTATGGCTGTGGCTTTTAATGTGACAGCTGCTTCTTTTTGAACTGTTTTCAACCATCAAATGGCAGTTGGGTACAGACAGACCAACAAAGAGCTGTGAGAGTGATCAGCAGCCAAACAAGCATGGGTTAAGAAGATTTAAGGAAATCTGTTCAGTCTAAGAGATACTGAGAGAAGACCTAAGAGATCATCAAAAAGGAAAGCAGATTATGATTGCTTACTTGCTGCGGGTAAGAAGTAAGATGTCATGGTCTTAACTTTAAGTAACCAAGATTTAGGGATGGATAGCAGGAAGTATTTTTTGATGGTAAGCAGGGTGAAGCAGAGGAATAGATTACCTGTGGAAGTGTCCCGTCTGTCTCACTGGGAGATCTGAAGAACTGGTTATACAGTCCAAAATGGTTTGCACTGCAGGACACTGAGCTCCTAGGTCTGGGTGAGCCCTTGCTGTGCCCTGACTATCTCAGAACAAAATAATCATCATCTCCTTCCTTTTCCCTGCCCTGTTTTCCAGGCAAAATAAAACAAAGCATGTAGGCCACAAAGGAGATAAAATTACTACCAGCAGATCCGTGGTCCATCTGATATGGGGGCTATGACTGTGAACTTTCATCACAAATTGCAGCTATTTGACAGCCACCATCATGGATTAGGCAGGGAGATGGGCTGGCTGACTTGTCTCCAGATTCCTTTCAGTCTTATTTTATGGTGATCTGCTGCAGAAAATAATCAGCGACAGGTTTGAGCTGGCAGCCAAACTGGTTGGTCGTCTAGTCACACTCTTTCATACAGACTGAGTGGAAAACCCCACACCCTAGCACAACATTTGCACCCCATAATATAACTGTGTGGAGATGACAATTTACTGTCAGTTGTAGGATTAGAGACCTGGTACCATGGGGACAGCACATCATTCTGACCCACCAGTCCAGAAGGCAAAATATTATGTGAGTCTGTGACAGTCCTGGGGATGCTGTGACAGGAACAGAAAGCAGGTAACTCTGTGAACTTTTGCAGGTGCTTGCCTGAGTAAGGAGACACAGCAAAAAACATTTCCGATTCTCCTGTTACAATTCTGCCTCTCAAGTGTGAAGTGAATTCATTTTGACAGTTCCAGTGGGGATGGGAAGGTATGCATTGAGCTGCTTAACCATTTTCCTCTCTGCTCCCTTTCTTCCCTGTGGTAAACTCATGGCTGCCCACCAGCTTAGAAGGGCGAATATATAAGGTATTTGGATACTTCAGCAATGGCCTCAGTCCCCTAGCGCCCTTGGAAACATCTCCAAGGACTTTCTCCTTCATTGTCCTTCTTACTTCCGGAGTTCTTTCCAAACCTAGCAAATTCTTGGGAATCTAAATTGAAAAACCTGCACCACAGCAGTAAAATGCTATTTTCAGTACTGGTATCAGTATCTGCTGTTGGAGACTTCTCCAAAACCACTCCATAGGTTAAAATGAGGCACTGAAGAAACACTCAGAATAATTTTCTCATTCCCTAGCTATCCTTTTAAAAACAGCTCCCAGAATATTGTGCACTGCATGTTAGACAAAAGAAAAAAATAGTCTGCCAGCACAGTTTAGAAAAGCTGATGACTTTAAAGATGTTCAACACAGAGAGAGCTGTCACTGATAAAAACTTGCTGTGACTCAGCCATGCTTTGCGTGAGAGCAAGTCATTTTGCTCCTTACTGTTGATTACTGAATTTGAAACCCTCTGAGGTCTTCCAAAGGTCTGAGAACTGTTAGGGAATGAATGCTAAGAAGGGCATCTATTACTGGAAAAAGTGATTTTCAAGGAACGTTTGATAAAATTTAAAATATAATTAGAGGCTCAGGTCCATGTAGATCATAAATGGCCCATTTTTTATCTTATTCTACTGTAAAGCACAACAGCACTCAAGTCAAGGGTAAAAACAGGTGAAAAGAGTTTATTCACTGAGGCTATAAAAGTTTTACCCACTTCTGTGTACAAAGCAGGAGAGTTTATCTGCTTTTGTGTTCAATATTACACCAAAGAGTAAAGCAAGAATGTTAACTGACTAAAGCAATAAAAAAGCTCCAGGAAAAAAGATTTGGTCAAAATCATTGTGTGCATATATATATATATATAAAAAATATATATGTGTAAATTAAGAAATAAATATATAGAAAGACTATTCCATACTAGACAGAATAATGCAGCTGGGTGCAAACTGGACAGAAAGCAGCCAGGCATGGGTGCCTTGACGGACAGCAAGTTTAACACCAGTCAGTAGTGTGCCCTTGCAAGCAATGGAACCACTTATTGAGCTGCATTAGCAAGAACATAACCAGCAGGTCAGAGAATGGGCTGATTGCTGGGTGGCACTTCTGAGGCCACATCAGGAATGCTGTGTCCAGATCTGCCTCTTGTAAGGTGGGGCTGACAAGAGGGGGAATGACAAATTGGCGAGTCCAGCAGAGTACTGCTAATATGGTCTCGGGGGTGGAGTACATGGTATATGAGCTCAAGCTGAGGGAACTGGTTTTGCTCAGACTGGAGAAGAGAAGAATATGGACAGACCTAGTATCCGTCTTCGACTACTTAAAGGTGAACTACAGAGAAGACCAAACTAGACTTTTCTCACATTGGTTCAGCAAGAAGGCAGGAGGCATCAGTCACAAGCTGCAATAAGAAAAATTCTCGCTGGCTATAAGGAAAAATTTTTCACTGTGGAAGTGATTAAATGCCCAGAGAGGCTGCAAAGTCTCCAACCTTGGAGATTTTCAAAATCCAACTAGTCAAGACCCTGCACAATCAGGTCTAAAGTGGAAATTATACCTCCTGTGAATAGGGGCTTCACCTAGATGACATTCCTACCAAATTAAATTATTCCACAATTCTATGATACTATGGTATTTGTCTAGTCTGTTTTTAAAGATTTCTTATGAAGGAGACTCCACTGTCTCCCCAGACAATTTATTGCAGTGCTTCCCAAAGACATTAAAAAAAATATTCAAAGCAACTGTGTTTTGACTGTTCTAAATCAGCTTCTTGGAGTATTTGCAACCTCTACATTGCAGTGCTGTGGCAATGCCTAGCAGCCAGAGGGTGAGACTGAACAT